>NW_027274753.1:0-83010 GCF_030028105.1 Mobula birostris
GTGTGTGAGTGTGCTGAGGGTCGGACAGACGGTCACGGGTACACAGTGAGTAAAGGGGACGTGGTGTGTGTGTGTCTGCTGAGAGTCGGAGAGACGGTCACGGGTGCACAGAGAGTAAAGGGGACGGGGTGTGAGTGAGTGTGCTGAGGGTCAGAGAGACAGTCATCGGTGCACAGAGAGTAAAGGGGACGGGATGTGTGAGTTTGAGTGCTGAGGGTCGGAGAGACGGTTATGGGTGCACAGAGAGTAAAGGGGACGGGGTGTGTGAGTGTGCTGAGGGTCGGAGAGACGGTCACGGGTGCACAGAGATTACAGGGAACGGGGTGAGTGTGAGCGTGTGTTGAGGCTCGGAGAGACATTCACAGGTGCACAGACAGTAAAGGGGACAGGATGTGTGAGTGTGCTAAGGGACCAGGAGACAGTCACGTGTGCACAGAGAGTGAAGGGGACAGGGGGTGTGTGTGTGTGTGTCTGTGTGTGCTAAGGCTCAGAGAGACGTTCATGGGTGCACAGAGAGTAAAGGGGACGGGGTGTGTGAGTGTGCTGAGGGTCGGAGAGACAGTCATGGTTGCAGAGAGAGTAAAGGGGACGGGGTGTGTGTGAGTGTGCTGAGAGTTGCAGAGACAGTCACGGGTGCACAGAGTGTAAAGGGGACGGGGTGTGTGTGAGCGTGCTGAGGGTTGGAGAGACTGTCAGGGGTGCACAGAGAGTAAAGGGGACGGGGTGTGTGTGAGTGTGCTGAGGGTCGGAGAGACGGTCACGGGTGCACAGAGATTAAAGAGGACGGGGTGTGTGTGAGTGTGCTGAGGGTCGGAGAGGGTCAGGGGTGCACAGAGAGTAAAGGGGATGGGGTGTGTGTGAGCGTGCTGAGGGTCGGAGAGACGGTCATGGTTGCACAGAGAGTAAAGGGGACGGGGGTGTGTGAGTGTGCCGAGGGTCGGAGAGTCGGTCATGGGTACACAGAGAGTAAAGGGGACAGGGTGTGTGTGAGTGTGCTGAGGGTCGGAGAGACGGTCATGGTTGCACAGAGAGTAAAGTGGATCGGGTGTGTGTGCGTGTGCTGAGGGTCGGAGAGACGGTCAGGGGTGCACAGAGAGTAAAGGGGACGGGGTGTGTGTGAGTGTGCTGAGGGTCGGAGAGACGGTCACGGGTGCACAGAGAGTAAAGGGGACGGGGTGTGTGTGAGTGTGCTGAGTGTTGGAGAGACAGTCACGGGTGCACAGAGAGTAAAGGGGATGGGTGTGTGTGAGTGTGCTGAGGGTCGGAGAGACAGTCATGGTTGCACAGAGAGTAAATGGGACGGGGTGTGTGAGTGTGCTGAGGGTTGGAGAGACGGTCAGTGGTGCACAGAGATTAAAGGGACGGGGTGTGTGTGAGTGTGCTGAGGGTCGGAGAGGGTCAGGGGTGCACAGAGAGTAAAGGGGATGGGGTGTGTGTGAGTGTGCTGAGGGTCGGAGAGACGGTCACGGGTGCACAGAGAGTAAAGCGGACAGGGTGTGTGTGAGTGTGCTGAGGGTCGGAGAGACGGTCATGGGTGCACAGAGAGTAAAGAGGACGGGGTGTGTGAGTGTGCTGAGGGTCGGAGAGACAGTCACGGGTGCACAGAGAGTAAAGGGGTCAGGGTGTGTGTGAGTGTGCTGTGGGTCGGAGAGACGGTCACGGGTGCAGAGACAGTAAAGGAGACGGGGTGTGTGTGTGTGCTAAGGGTCAGAGAGACGGTCACAGCAGCACAGAGCGTAAAGGGGACAGGCTGTGTGAGTGTGCTGAGGGTCGGACAGACAGTCATGGGTGCACAGAGAGTAAAGAGGATGGGGTGTGTGAGTGTGCTGAGAGTCGGAGCGACGGTTACGGGTGCACAGCGAGTAAAGGGGACAGGGTGTGTGTGAGTGTGCTGAGGGTCGGAGAGACAGTCACGGGTGCACAGAGAGTAAAGGGGTCAGGGTGTGTGTGAGTGTGCTGATGGTCGGAGAGACGGTCACGGGTGCACAGTGAGTAAGGGGGACGGGGTGTGACTGTGCTGAGGGTCGCAGAGACGGTCATTGGTGCACAGAAAGTAAAGGAGACGTGGTATGTGTGAGTGTGCTCAGGGTCGGAGAGGGTCAGGGGTGCACAGAGAGTAAAGAGGATGGGGTGTGTGTGAGTGTGCTGAGGGTCGGAGAGACGGTGAGGGATGCACAGAGAGTAAAGGGGACATGGTGTGTGATTGTGTGCTGAGGGTCGGAGAGACAGTCATGGGTACAGAGAGCGTAAAGGGGACCGGGTGTGTGTGAGAGTGCTGAGGGTCGGAGAGACGGTCATGGTTGCACAGAGAGTAAAGGGGACGGGGTGTGTGAGTGTGCCGAGGGTCGGAGAGTCGGTCATGGGTACACAGAGAGTAAAGGGGACAGGGTGTGTGTGAGTGTGCTGAGGGTCGGAGAGACGGTCATGGTTGCACAGAGTGTAAAGGGGACGGGGTGTGTGAGTGTGCTGAGGGTTGGAGAGATGGTCAGGGGTGCACAGAGAGTAAAGGGGACGGGGTGTGTGTGAGTGTGCTGAGGGTCGGACAGACGGTCACGGGTACACAGTGAGTAAAGGGGACAGGGCGTGTGTGAGTGTGCTGAGTGTCGGAAAGAAAGTGATGGGTGCACAGAGAACAGAGGGGACGGGGTGTGTGTGTATGTGCTGAGGGTCGGAGAGACAGTAACGGGTGCACAGAGGGTAAAGGGGACGGGGTGTGTGTGTGCGCTGAGGGTCGGAGAGACGGTCACAGGTACACAGAGAGTAAAGGGGACGGGGTGTGAGTGAGTGTGCTGAGGGTCAGAGAGACAGTCATCGGTGCACAGAGAGTAAAGGGGACGGGATGTGTGAGTTTGAGTGCTGAGGGTCGGAGAGACGGTTATGGGTGCACAGAGAGTAAAGGGGACGGGGTGTGTGAGTGTGCTGAGGGTCGGAGAGACGGTCACGGGTGCACAGAGATTACAGGGAACGGGGTGAGTGTGAGCGTGTGTTGAGGCTCGGAGAGACATTCACAGGTGCACAGACAGTAAAGGGGACAGGATGTGTGAGTGTGCTAAGGGACCAAGAGACAGTCACGTGTGCACAGAGAGTGAAGGGGACAGGGGGTGTGTGTGTGTGTGTCTGTGTGTGCTAAGGCTCAGAGAGACGTTCATGGGTGCACAGAGAGTAAAGGGGACGGGGTGTGTGAGTGTGCTGAGGGTCGGAGAGACAGTCATGGTTGCAGAGAGAGTAAAGGGGACGGGGTGTGTGTGAGTGTGCTGAGAGTTGCAGAGACAGTCACGGGTGCACAGAGTGTAAAGGGGACGGGGTGTGTGTGAGCGTGCTGAGGGTTGGAGAGACTGTCAGGGGTGCACAGAGAGTAAAGGGGACGGGGTGTGTGTGAGTGTGCTGAGGGTCGGAGAGACGGTCACGGGTGCACAGAGATTAAAGAGGACGGGGTGTGTGTGAGTGTGCTGAGGGTCGGAGAGGGTCAGGGGTGCACAGAGAGTAAAGGGGATGGGGTGTGTGTGAGTGTGCTGAGGGTCGGAGAGACGGTCATTGGTGCACAGAAAGTAAAGGAGACGTGGTATGTGTGAGTGTGCTCAGGGTCGGAGAGGGTCAGGGGTGCACAGAGAGTAAAGGGGATGGGGTGTGTGTGAGTGTGCTGAGGGTCGGAGAGACGGTGAGGGATGCACAGAGAGTAAAGGGGACATGGTGTGTGATTGTGTGCTGAGGGTCGGAGAGACAGTCATGGGTACAGAGAGCGTAAAGGGGACCGGGTGTGTGTGAGTGTGCTGAGGGTCGGAGAGACGGTCATGGTTGCAGAGAGAGTAAAGGGGACGGGGTGTGTGAGTGTGCCGAGGGTCGGAGAGTCGGTCATGGGTACACAGAGAGTAAAGGGGACAGGGTGTGTGTGAGTGTGCTGAGGGTCGGAGAGACGGTCATGGTTGCACAGAGAGTAAAGGGGACGGGGTGTGTGAGTGTGCTGAGGGTTGGAGAGACAGTAACGGGTGCACAGAGGGTAAAGGGGACGGGGTGTGTGTGTGCGCTGAGGGTCGGAGAGACGGTCACAGGTACACAGAGAGTAAAGGGGACGGGGTGTGAGTGAGTGTGCTGAGGGTCAGAGAGACAGTCATCGGTGCACAGAGAGTAAAGGGGACGGGATGTGTGAGTTTGAGTGCTGAGGGTCGGAGAGACGGTTATGGGTGCACAGAGAGTAAAGGGGACGGGGTGTGTGAGTGTGCTGAGGGTCGGAGAGACGGTCACGGGTGCACAGAGATTACAGGGAACGGGGTGAGTGTGAGCGTGTGTTGAGGCTCGGAGAGACATTCACAGGTGCACAGACAGTAAAGGGGACAGGATGTGTGAGTGTGCTAAGGGACCAAGAGACAGTCACGTGTGCACAGAGAGTGAAGGGGACAGGGGGTGTGTGTGTGTGTGTCTGTGTGTGCTAAGGCTCAGAGAGACGTTCATGGGTGCACAGAGAGTAAAGGGGACGGGGTGTGTGAGTGTGCTGAGGGTCGGAGAGACAGTCATGGTTGCAGAGAGAGTAAAGGGGACGGGGTGTGTGTGAGTGTGCTGAGAGTTGCAGAGACAGTCACGGGTGCACAGAGTGTAAAGGGGACGGGGTGTGTGTGAGCGTGCTGAGGGTTGGAGAGACTGTCAGGGGTGCACAGAGAGTAAAGGGGACGGGGTGTGTGTGAGTGTGCTGAGGGTCGGAGAGACGGTCACGGGTGCACAGAGATTAAAGAGGACGGGGTGTGTGTGAGTGTGCTGAGGGTCGGAGAGGGTCAGGGGTGCACAGAGAGTAAAGGGGATGGGGTGTGTGTGAGTGTGCTGAGGGTCGGAGAGACGGTCATTGGTGCACAGAAAGTAAAGGAGACGTGGTATGTGTGAGTGTGCTCAGGGTCGGAGAGGGTCAGGGGTGCACAGAGAGTAAAGGGGATGGGGTGTGTGTGAGTGTGCTGAGGGTCGGAGAGACGGTGAGGGATGCACAGAGAGTAAAGGGGACATGGTGTGTGATTGTGTGCTGAGGGTCGGAGAGACAGTCATGGGTACAGAGAGCGTAAAGGGGACCGGGTGTGTGTGAGTGTGCTGAGGGTCGGAGAGACGGTCATGGTTGCAGAGAGAGTAAAGGGGACGGGGTGTGTGAGTGTGCCGAGGGTCGGAGAGTCGGTCATGGGTACACAGAGAGTAAAGGGGACAGGGTGTGTGTGAGTGTGCTGAGGGTCGGAGAGACGGTCATGGTTGCACAGAGAGTAAAGGGGACGGGGTGTGTGAGTGTGCTGAGGGTTGGAGAGATGGTCAGGGGTGCACAGAGAGTAAAGGGGACGGGGTGTGTGTGAGTGTGCTGAGGGTCGGAGAGGGTCAGGGGTGCACAGAGAGTAAAGGGGATGGGGTGTGTGTGAGTGTGCTGAGGGTCGGACAGACGGTCACGGGTACACAGCGAGTAAAGGGGACAGGGCGTGTGTGAGTGTGCTGAGTGTCGGAAAGAAAGTGATGGGTGCACAGAGAACAGAGGGGACGGGGTGTGTGTGTATGTGCTGAGGGTCGGAGAGATGTGTGTGTGTGCACAGAGAGTAAAGGGGACGGGATGTGTGAGTTTGAGTGCTGAGGGTCGGAGAGATGGTTATGGGTGCACAGAGAGTAAAGGGGACGGGGTGTGTGAGTGTGCTGAGGGTCGGAGAGACGGTCACGGGTGCACAGAGATTACAGGGAACGGGGTGAGTGTGAGTGTGTGTTGAGGCTCGGAGAGACATTCACAGGTGCACAGACAGTAAAGGGGACAGGATGTGTGAGTGTGCTAAGGGACCAAGAGACGGTCACGTGTGCAGAGAGAGTGAAGGGGACAGGGAGTGTGTGTGTGTGTGTCTGTGTGTGCTAAGGCTCAGAGAGACGTTCATGGGTGCACAGAGAGTAAAGGGGACGGGGTGTGTGAGTGTGCTGAGGGTCGGAGAGCCAGTCACGGGTGCACAGAGAGTAAAGGGGACGGGGTGTGTGTGAGTGTGCTGAGGGTTGCAGAGACAGTCACGGGTGCACAGAGAGTAAAGGGGATGGGTGTGTGTGAGTGTGCTGAGGGTCGGAGAGACAGTCATGGTTGCACAGAGCGTAAATGGGACGGGGTGTGTGAGTGTGCTGAGGGTTGGAGAGACGGTCAGGGGTGCACAGAGTGTAAAGGGGACGGGGTGTGTGTGAGCGTGCTGAGGGTTGGAGAGACTGTCAGGGGTGCACAGAGAGTAAAGGGGACGGGTGTGTGTGAGTGTGCTGAGGGACCGAGAGACGGTCACGGGTGCACAGAGAGTAAAGGGGACAGGGGGTGTCTGTGTGTGTGTCTGAGCTGAGGGTCAGAGGGACGGTCACGGGTGCACAGAGAGTAAAGGGGACGGGGTGTGTGTGAGTCTGCTGAGGGTCGGAGAGACGGTCATGGCTGCACAGAGAGTAAAAGGGACGGGGTGTGTGTGAGTGTGTTCTGAGGTTCGGAGAGACGGTCATGGGTGCACAGAGAGTAAAGGGGACGGGGTATGAGTGTGCTGAGGGTCGGAGAGACTGTCACGGGTGCGCAGAGAGTGAAGGGGACGGGGTGTGTGAGTGTGCTGAGGGTCGGAAAGACAGTCACGGGTGCCCAGAGAATAAAGGGGACGAGGTGTATCAGTGTGCTGAGGGTCGGAGAGACGGTCATGGGTGCAGACAGAGTACAGGGGACTGCGTGTGTGAGTTTGCTGAGGGTCGGAGAGACGGTCACGGGTGCACAGAGAGTAAAGGGGACGGTGTGTGAGTGTGCTGAGGGTCGGAGAGGGTCAGGGGTGCACAGAGAGTAAAGGGGATGGGGTGTGTGTGAGTGTGCTGAGGGACCGAGAGACGGTCACGGGTGCACAGAGAGTAAAGGGGACAGGGGCTGTGTGTGTGTGTGTCCGCTAAGGGTCAGAGAGACGTTCATGGGTGCACAGAGAGTAAAGGGGACGGTGTGTGAGTGTGCTGTGGGTCGGAGAGACGGTCATGGGTGCACAGAGAGTGAAGGGTACGAGGTGTGTGAGTGTGCTGAGGGTCGGAGAGACGGTCATGACTGCACAGAGAGTGAAGGGTACAGAGTGTGTGTGAGTGTGCTGAGGGTCGGAGAGACGGTCATGGGTGCAGAGAGAGTACAGGGGACTGCGTGTGTGAGTTTGCTGAGGGTCGGAGAGACGGTCACGGGTGCACAGAGAGTAAAGGGGATGGTGTTTGAGTGTGCTGAGGGTCAGAGAGATGGTCACGGGTGCACAGAGATTAAAGGGGACGGGGTGTGTGTGAGTGTGCTGAGGGTCGGAGAGGGTCAGGGGTGCACAGAGAGTAAAGGGGATGGGGTGTGTGTGAGTGTGCTGAGGGACCGAGAGACGGTCACGGGTGCACAGAGAGTAAAGGGGACAGGGGCTGTGTGTGTGTGTCCGCTAAGGGTCAGAGAGACGTTCATGGATGCACAAAGAGGAAAGGGTCGGGGGGTGTGTGAGTGTGCTGAGGGTCGGAGAGACGGTCAGGGGTGCACAGAGAGTAAAGGGGACGGGGTGTGTGTGAGTGTGCTGAGGGTCGGAGAGACGGTCACGGGTGCACAGAGATTAAAGGGGACGGGGTGTGTGTGAGTGTGCTGAGGTTCGGAGAGAGTCAGGGGTGCACAGAGAGTAAACGGGATGGGGTGTGTGTGAGTGTGCTGAGGGTCGGATAGACGGTCACGGGTGCACAGAGAGTAAAGGGGACGGTATGTGTTAAGAGTGCTGAGAGTCGGAGAGACGGTCACGGGTGCACAGAGAGTAAAGAGGACAGTGTGTGTGTGTGTGTGTGTGTGTGCTGAGGGTCGGCAAACCTGTCACGGGTGCAGAGAGTAAAGGTGACTGTGTGTGTGGGTGTGCTGAGGTTCGGAGAGACGGTCATGGGTGCACAGAGAGTAAAGGGGACGGGGTGTGAGTATGTGTGCTGAGGGTCGGAGAAAGTCATGGGTGCACAGAGAGTAAAGGGGACGGGGTGTGTGTGAGTGTGTGCTGAGGGTCGGAGAGACGGTCACGGGTACACAGAGAGTAAAGGGGACAGAGTGTGTGTGAGTGTGCTGAGTGTCGGAGAGACGGTGATGGGTGCACAGAGAATAAAGGGGACGGGGTGTGTATGTGTGTGTGCTGAGGGTCAGAGAGATGGACACGGGAGCACAGAGAGTAATGGGGACATGGTGTGTGTGTGTGCTGAGGGTCGGAGAGACGGTCACGGGTGCACAGAGAGTAAAGGGGACGGTGTGTGTGAGAGTGCTGAGGGTCGGAGAGACGGTCACGGGTGCACAGAGAGTAAAGGTAACAGTGTGTGTGTGTGCGCTGAGGGTCGGCAAAACTGTCACGGGTGCAGAGAGTAAAGGGGACGGTGTGTGTGAGAGTACTGAGGGTCGGAGAGACGGTCACAGGTGCACAGAGAGTAAATGGGACGGGGTGTGAGTGAGTGTGCTGAGGGTCAGAGAGACGGTCACGGGTGCACAGAGAGTAAAGGGGACGGGTGTGTGTGAGTGTGCTGAGGGACCGAGAGACGGTCACGGGTGCACAGAGAGTAAAGGGGACAGGGTGTGTGTGTGTGTGTGTCTGAGCTGAGGGTCAGAGGGACGGTCACGGATGCACAGAGAGTAAAGGGGACGGGGTGTGTGTGAGTCTGCTGAGGGTCGGAGAGACGGTCATGGCTGCACAGAGAGTAAAAGGGACGGGGTGTGTGTGAGTGTGTTCTGAGGTTCGGAGAGACGGTCATGGGTGCACAGAGAGTAAAGGAGACGGGGTATGAGTGTGCTGAGGGTCGGAGAGACTGTCACGGGTGCGCAGAGAGTGAAGGGGACGGGGTGTGTGAGTGTGCTGAGGGTCGGAAAGACAGTCACGGGTGCCCAGAGAATAAAGGGGACGAGGTGTATGAGTGTGCTGAGGGTCGGAGAGACGGTCATGGGTGCAGACAGAGTACAGGGGACTGCGTGTGTGAGTTTGCTGAGGGTCGGAGAGACGGTCACGGGTGCACAGAGAGTAAAGGGGACGGTGTGTGAGTGTGCTGTGGGTCGGAGAGACGGTCACGGGTGCACAGAGTAAAGGGGACGGGGTGCGTGAGTTTGCAGAGGGACGGTCACGTGTGCACAGAGAGTAAAGGGGACAGTGTGTGTCTGTGTGTCTGCTAAGGGTCAGAGAGACGGTCACGGGTGCACAGAGAGTAAAGGGGACAAGGTGTGTGTGTGTGTACTGAGGGTCGGAGAGACGGTCATGGGTACAGACAGAGTAAAGGGGACGGGGTGTGTGTGTGAGTGTGCTGAGGGTCGGAGAGACGGTCACGGGTGCACAGTAAGGAGGACGGGGTGTGACTGTGCTGAGGGTCGCAGAGACGGTCATTGGTGCACAGAAAGTAAAGGAGACGAGGTATGTGTGAGTGTGCTGAGGGTCGGAGAGACATTCACAGGTGCACAGAGAGTAAAGAAGACGGGGTGTGTGAGTGTGCTGAGGGACCGAGAGACGGTGACGGGTGCACAGAGGGTAAAGGGGACAGGGGGTGTTTGTGTGTCAGCTGAGTGTCGGAGAGACGGTGATGGGTGCACAGAGAATAAAGGGGACGGGGTGTGTGTGTGTGTGTGTGTGTGTGTGTGTGTGCTGAGGGTCGGAGAGACACATCACGGGTGCACAGAGAGTAAAGGGGACGGGGTGTGAGTGAGTGTGCTGAGGGTCGGAGAGACAGTCATGGGTACAGAGAAAGTAAAGGGGACGGGGTGTGTGTGTGTGTGCTGAGGGTCGGAGAGACGGTCACGGGAGCACAGAGAATAAAGGGGACGGGGTATGAGTGAGTGTGCTGAGGGTCGGAGAGACGGGCATGGGTGCACAGACAGTAAAGGGGACGGGGTCTGTGAGTGTGCTGAGGGTCGGAGAGACGGTCATGGGTGCACAGAGAGTAAACGGGACGAGGTGTGTGAGTGTGAGTGCTGAGGGTCGGAGAGACGGTCATTGGTGCACAGAGAGTAAACGGGAAGAGGTGTGTGAGTGTGAGTGCTGAGGATCGGAGAGATGGTCATGGGTGCACAGAGAGTAAAGGGGATGGGGTGTGTGTGTGTGTGTCTGTGTGTGCTGAGGGTCGGAGAGAGGGTCACAGGTGCACAGAGAGTAATGGGGACGGGCTGTGTGAGTGTGCGTTGAGGGTCGGAGAGACATTCACAAATGCACAGAGAGTAAAGGGGACGGGGTGTGTGAGTGTGCAGAGGGACGGAGAGACGGTCACGTGTGCACAGAGAGTAAAGGGGACGGGGTGTGTGTGTGTGTCTGCCAAGGGTCAGAGAGACAGTCATGGGTGCACAGAGAGTAATGGGGACGGGCTGTGTGAGTGTGCGTTGAGGGTCGGAGAGACATTCACAAATGCACAGAGAGTAAAGGGGACGGGGTGTGTGAGTGTGCTGAGGGTCGGAGAGACTGTCAGGGGTGCACAGAGAGTAAAGGGGACTGGGTGTTTGTGTGTGCTGAGGGTCGCAGAGATGGTCATGGGTGCACAGAGAGTAAAGGGTACAGTCTGTGTGTGTGCGCTGATGGTCGGAGAGTCAGTCATGGGTACACAGAGAGTAAAGGGGACCGGGTGTGTGTGAGTGTGCTGAGGGTCGGAGAGACGGTCATGGTTGCACAGAGAGTAAATGGGACGGGGTGTGTGAGTGTGCTGAGGGTTGGAGAGACGGTCAGGGGTGCACAGAGAGTAAAGCGGACGGGCTGTGTGTGAGCGTGCTGAGGGTCGGAGAGACTGTCAGGGGTGCACAGAGAGTAAAGGGGACGGGGTGTGTGTGAGTGTGCTGAGGGTCAGAGAGACGGTCACGGGTGCACAGAGATTAAAGGGGACGGGGTGTGTGTGAGTGTGCTGAGGGTCGGAGAGACGGTCATGAGTGCACAGAGAGTAAAGGGATCAGGGTGTGTGTGAGTGTGCTGAGGGTCGGAGAGACGGTCACGGGTGCAGAGACAGTAAAGGGGACGGGGTGTGTGTGTGTGCTGAGGGTCAGAGAGACGGTCACAGCAGCACAGAGCGTAAAGGGGACAGGCTGTGTGAGTGTGCTGAGGGTCGGACAGACAGTCATGGGTGCACAGACAGTAAAGAGGACGGGGTGTGTGAGTGTGCTGAGAGTCGGGGAGACAGTCACGGGTGCACAGAGAGTAAAGGGGACGGGGTGTGTGAGTGTGCTGAGGGTCGGAGAGACATTCACAGGTGCACAGAGAGTAAAGGGGACTGGGTGTTTGAGTGTGCTGAGGGACGGAGAGACTGTCATGGGTGCACAGAGAGTAAAGGAGACAGGGTGTGTGTGAGTGTGTGCTGAGGGTCAGAGAGACGGTAATGGGTGCACAAAGAGTAACGGGGACGAGGTGTGTGTGAGTGTGCTGAGGGTCGGAGAGACGGTCAGGGATGCACAGAGAGTCAAGGGGACATGGTGTGTGATTGTGTGCTGAGGGTCCGAGAGCCAGTCATGGGTACAGAGAGAGTAAAGGGGACGGGGTGTGTGTGAGTGTGCACTGAGGGTCGGAGAGACAGTCACGAGTGCACCGAGAGTAAAGGGGACGGGGTGTGAGTGTGTGTGCTGAGGGTCGGAGAGATGGTCATGGGTGCACAGAGAGTTAAGGGGTCAGGGTGTGTGTGAGTGTGCTGAGGGTCGGAGAGACGGTCACGGTTGCAGAGACAGTAAATGGGACGGGGTGTGTGTGTGTGCTAAGGGTCAGAGAGATGGTCACAGGAGCACAGAGCGTAAAGGGGACAGGCTGTGTGAGTGTGCTGAGGGTCGGACAGACAGTCATGGGCGCACAGAGAGTAAAGAGGACGGGGTGTGTGAGTGTGCTGAGAGTCAGAGAGACAGTCACGGATGCACAGAGAGTAAAGGGGACGGGGTGTGTGTGAGTGCTGAGGGTCGGAGAGACGGTTACGGGTGCACAGCGAGTAAAGGGGACAGGGTGTGTGTGAGTGTGCTGAGGGTCGGAGAGACGGTCATGGTTGCACAGAGAGTAAAGGGGACGGGGTGTGTGAGTGTGTTGACGGTCGGAGAGCCAGTCACGCGTGCACAGAGAGTAAAGGGGACGGGGTGTGTGTGAGTGTGCTGAGGGTGGGAGAGACGGTCAGGGGTGCACAGAGAGTAAAGGGGACGGGGGTGCGTGTGAGCGTGCTGAGGGTCGGAGAGGACTGTCAGGGGTGCACAGAGAGTAAAGGGGACGGGGTGTGTGTGAGTGTGCTGAGGGTCGGAGAGACGGTCACGGGTGCACAGAGATTAAAGTGGACGGGGTGTGTGTGAGTGTGCTGAGGGTCGGAGAGGGTCAGGGGTGCACAGAGAAAAAGGGGATGGGGTGTGTGTGAGTGTGCTGAGGGTCGGAGAGACGGTCATGGGTGCACAGCGAGTAAAGAGGACGGGGTGTGTGAGTGTGCTGAGGGTCGGAGAGACAGTCACGGGTGCACAGAGAGTAAAGGGGTCAGGGTGTGTGTGAGTGTGCTGAGGGTCGGGAGAGACGGTCACGGGTGCAGAGACAGTAAAAGGGGACGGGGTGTGTGTGTGTGCTAAGGGTCAGAGAGACGGTCACAGCAGCACAGAGCGTAAAGGGGACAGGCTGTGTGAGTGTGCTGAGGGTCGGACAGACAGTCATGGGTGCACAGAGAGTAAAGAGGACGGGGTGTGTGAGTGTGCTGAGGGTCGGAGAGACGGTCATGGGTTGCACAGAGAGTAAATGGGACGGGGTGTGTCAGTGTGCTGAGGGTTGGAGAGACGGTCAGGGGTGCACAGAGAGTAAAGGGGGACGGGGTGTGTGTGAGCGTACTGAGGGTTGGAGAGACTGTCAGGGGTGCACAGAGAGTAAAGGGGACGGAGTGTGTGTGAGTGTGCTGAGGGTCGGAGAGACGGTCATGGGTGCAGAGAGAGTGCAGGGGACTGCGTGTGTGAGTTTGCTGAGGGTCGGAGAGACGGTCACGGGTGCACAGAGAGTAAAGGGGACGGTGTTTGAGTGTGCTGAGGGTCAGAGAGACGGTCACGGGTGCACAGAGAGTAAAGGGGACGGGCTGTGTGAGTGAGAACTGAGGGTCGGAGAGACGGTTATGGGTGCACAAAGAGGAAAGGGGTCGGGGGGTGTGTGAGTGTGCTGAGGGTTGGAGAGACGGTCAGGGGTGCACAGAGAGTAAAGCGGACAGGGTGTGTGAGTATGTGCTGAGGGTCGGAGGCACAGTCACGGGTACACAGCGAGTACAGGGGACAGGGCGTGTGTGAGTGTGCTGAGTGTCGGAGAGACAGTGATGGGTGCACAGAGAATAGAGGGGACGGGGTGTGTGTGTATGTGCTGAGGGTCGGAGAGACGGTAACGGGTGCACAGAGGGTAAAGGGGACGGGGTGTGTGTGTGTGTGTGTGTGTGTGTGCGCTGAGGGTCGGAGAGACGGTCACAGGTGCACAGAGAGTAATGGGGACGTGGTGTGTGTGTGTCTGCTGAGAGTCGGAGAGACGGTCACGGGTGCACAGAGTAAAGGGGATGGGGTGTGAGTGAGTGTGCTGAGGGTCGGAGAGATGGTCATCGGTGCACAGAGAGTAAAGGGGACGGGATGTGTGAGTTTGAGGGCTGAGGGTCGGAGAGACGGTCACGGGTGCACAGAGAGTAAAGGGGACGGGGTGTGAGTGAGTGTGCTGAGGGTCGGAGAGACAGTCAGGGGTGAACAGAGAGTAAAGGGGACGGGGTGTGCGTGTGTGTGTGTCTGAGCTGAGGGTCAGAGAGACGGTCATGGGTGCACAGAGATTAAAGGGGACGGGGTGTGTGTGAGTGTGCTGAGGGTCGGAGAGGGTCAGGGGTGCACAGAGAGTAAAGGGGATGGGGTGTGTGTGAGTGTGCTGAGGGTCGGAGAGAGGGTCACGGGTACACAGCGAGTAAAGGGGACAGGGCGTGTGTGAGCGTGCTGAGTGTCGGAGAGACTGTGATGGGTGCACAGAGAATAGAGGGGACGGGGTGTGTGTGTCTGTGCTGAGGGTTGGAGAGACTGTCACGGGTGCACAGAGAGTGAAGGGTAGGAGGTGTGTGAGTGTGCTGAGGGTCGGAGAGACGGTCATGGGTGCAGAGAGAGTACAGGGGATTGCGTGTGTGAGTTTGCTGAGGGTCGGAGAGACGGTCAAGGGTGCACAGAGGGTAAAGGGGACGGTGTGTGAGTGAGTGTGCTGAGGGTCGGAGAGGGTCAGGGGTGCACAGAGAGTAAAGGGGATGGGGTGTGTGTGAGTGTGCTGAGGGACCGAGAGACGGTCACGGGTGCACAGAGAGTAAAGGGGACAGGGGCTGTGTGTGTGTGTGTGTGTGTGTGTGTGTGTCCGCTAAGGGTCAGAGAGACGTTCATGGGTGCACAGAGAGTAAAGGGGACGGGGTGTGTGAGTGAGAACTGAGGGACCGAGAGACAGTCACGGGTGCACAGAGAGTAAAGGGGACGGGGGGTGTGTGTGTGTGTGTGTGTGTCCACTAAGGGTCAGAGAGACGTTCATGGGTGCACAAAGAGGAAAGGGGACGGGGGGTGTGTGAGTGTGCTGAGGGTTGGAGAGACGGTCAGGGGTGCACAGAGTGTAAAGGGGACGGGGTGTGTGTGAGTGTGCTGAGGGTCGGAGAGACGGTCACGGGTGCACAGAGATTAAAGGGGACGGGGTGTGTGTGAGTGTGCTGAGGGTCGGAGAGGGTCAGGGGTGCACAGAGAGTAAAGGGGATGGGGTGTGTGTGAGTGTGCTGAGGGACCGAGAGACGGTCACGGGTGCACAGAGAGTAAAGGGGACAGGGGCTGTGCGTGTGTGTGTGTGTGTGTGTCCGCTAAGGGTCAGAGAGACGTTCATGGGTGCACAAAGAGGAAAGGGTCGGGGGGTGTGTGAGTGTGCTGAGGGTCGGAGAGACGGTTACGGGTGCCCAGAGAATAAAGGGGACGAGGTGTATGAGTGTGCTGAGGGTCGGAGAGACGGTCATGGGTGCAGACAGAGTACAGGGGACTGCGTGTGTGAGTTTGCTGAGGGTCGGAGAGACGGTCACGGGTGCACAGAGAGTAAAGGGGACGGTGTGTGAGTGTGCTGTGGGTCGGAGAGACGGTCACGGGTGCACAGAGAGTGAAGGGTACGAGGTGTGTGAGTGTGCTGAGGGTCGGAGAGACGGTCATGACTGCACAGAGAGTGAAGGGTACAGAGTGTGTGTGAGTGTGCTGAGTGTCGGAGAGACGGTCATGGGTGCAGAGAGAGTACAGGGGACTGCGTGTGTGAGTTTGCTGAGGGTCGGAGAGACGGTCACGGGTGCACAGAGAGTAAAGGGGACGGTGTTTGAGTGTGCTGAGGGTCAGAGAGATGGTCACGGGTGCACAGAGAGTAAAGGGGACGGGGTGTGTGAGTGAGAACTGAGGGTCGGAGAGACGGTTATGGGTGCACAGAGAGTAAAGGGGACGGGGTGTGTGAGTGTGCTGAGGGACCGAGAGACAGTCACGGGTGCACAGAGAGTAAAGGGGACGGGGGGTGTGTGTGTGTGTGTGTGTCCACTAAGGGTCAGAGAGACGTTCATGGGTGCACAAAGAGGAAAGGGGACGGGGAGTGTGTGAGTGTGCTGAGGGTTGGAGAGACGGTCAGGGGTGCACAGAGTGTAAAGGGGACGGGGTGTGTGTGAGTGTGCTGAAGGTCGGAGAGACGGTCACGGGTGCACAGAGATTAAAGGGGACGGGGTGTGTGTGAGTGTGCTGAGGGTCGGAGAGGGTCAGGGGTGCACAGAGAGTAAAGGGGATGGGGTGTGTGTGAGTGTGCTGAGGGTCGGAGAGACGGTCACGGGTGCACAGAGAGTAAAGGGGATGGGGTGTGTGTGAGTGTGCTGAGGGTCGGAGAGAGGGTCACGGGTACACAGCGAGTAAAAGGGACAGGGCGTGTGTGAGTGTGCTGAGTGTCGGAGAGACTGTGATGGGTGCACAGAGAATAGAGGGGACGGGGTGTGTGTGTATGTGCTGAGGGTCGGAGAGACAGTCACGGGTGCACAGAGGGTAAAGGGGACGGGGTGCGAGTGTGTGTGCGCGCAGCGCGCGTGCGCTGAGGGTCGGAGTGACGGTCACGGGTGCACAGAGAGTAAAGGCGACGGTATGTGTTAGAGTGCTGAGAGTCGGAGAGACGGTCACGGGTGCACAGAGAGTAAAGGGGACAGTGTGTGTGTGTGTGTGTGCTGAGGGTCGGCAAACCTGTCACGAGTGCACAGAGAGTAAAGGGGACGGGGTGTGTGTGAGTGTGCTGAGGGTCGGAGAGACGGTGAGGGGTGCACAGAGAATAAAGGGGACGGGGTGTGTATGTGTGTGTGCTGAGGGTCAGAGAGATGGACACGGGAGCACAGAGAGTAATGGGGACGTGGTGTGTGTGTGTGTGCTGAGGGTCGGAGAGACGGTCACGGGTGCACAGAGAGTAAAGGGGACGGTGTGTGTGAGAGTGCTGAGGGTCGGAGAGACGGTCACGGGTGCACAGAGAGTAAAGGGAACAGTGTGTGTGTGTGTGTGTGCTGAGGGTCGGCAAAACTGTCACGGGTGCAGAGAGTAAAGGGGACGGTGTGTGTGAGAGTACTGAGGGTCGGAGAGACGGTCACAGGTGCACAGAGAGTAAAGGGGACCGGGTGTGTGTGAGCGTGCTGAGGGTCGGAGAGACGGTCATGGTTGCACAGAGAGTAAAGGGGACGGGGTGTGTGAGTGTGCCGAGGGTCGGAGAGTCGGTCATGGGTACACAGAGAGTAAAGGGGACAGGGTGTGTGTGAGTGTGCTGAGGGTCGGAGAGACGGTCATGGTTGCACAGAGAGTAAAGTGGATGGGGTGTGTGTGCGTGTGCTGAGGGTCGGAGAGACGGTCAGGGGTGCACAGAGAGTAAAGGGGACGGGGTGTGTGTGAGTGTGCTGAGGGTCGGAGAGACGGTCACGGGTGCACAGAGAGTAAAGGGGACGGGGTGTGTGTGAGTGTGCTGAGTGTTGGAGAGACAGTCACGGGTGCACAGAGAGTAAAGGGGATGGGTGTGTGTGAGTGTGCTGAGGGTCGGAGAGACAGTCATGGTTGCACAGAGAGTAAATGGGACGGGGTGTGTGAGTGTGCTGAGGGTTGGAGAGACGGTCAGTGGTGCACAGAGAGTAAAGGGGACGGGGTGTGTGTGAGCGTGCTGAGGGTCGGAGAGACTGTCAGGGGTGCACAGAGATTAAAGGGGACGGGGTGTGTGTGAGTGTGCTGAGGGTCGGAGAGGGTCAGGGGTGCACAGAGAGTAAAGGGGATGGGGTGTGTGTGAGTGTGCTGAGGGTCGGAGAGACGGTCACGGGTGCAGAGACAGTAAAGGGGACGGGGTGTGTGTGTGTGCTAAGGGTCAGAGAGACGGTCACAGCAGCACAGAGCGTAAAGGGGACAGGCTGTGTGAGTGTGCTGAGGGTCGGACAGACAGTGTATGGGTGCACAGATTGTAAAGAGGATGGGGTGTGTGAGTGTGCTGAGAGTCGGAGCGACGGTTACGGGTGCACAGCGAGTAAAGGGGACAGGGTGTGTGTGAGTGTGCTGAGGGTCGGAGAGACAGTCACGGGTGCACAGAGAGTAAAGGGGTCAGGGTGTGTGTGAGTGTGCTGATGGTCGGAGAGACGGTCACGGGTGCACAGTGAGTAAGGGGGACGGGGTGTGACTGTGCTGAGGGTCGCAGAGACGGTCATTGGTGCACAGAAAGTAAAGGAGACGTGGTATGTGTGAGTGTGCTCAGGGTCGGAGAGGGTCAGGGGTGCACAGAGAGTAAAGAGGATGGGGTGTGTGTGAGTGTGCTGAGGGTCGGAGAGACGGTGAGGGATGCACAGAGAGTAAAGGGGACATGGTGTGTGATTGTGTGCTGAGGGTCGGAGAGACAGTCATGGGTACAGAGAGCGTAAAGGGGACCGGGTGTGTGTGAGAGTGCTGAGGGTCGGAGAGACGGTCATGGTTGCACAGAGAGTAAAGGGGACGGGGTGTGTGAGTGTGCCGAGGGTCGGAGAGTCGGTCATGGGTACACAGAGAGTAAAGGGGACAGGGTGTGTGTGAGTGTGCTGAGGGTCGGAGAGACGGTCATGGTTGCACAGAGTGTAAAGGGGACGGGGTGTGTGAGTGTGCTGAGGGTTGGAGAGATGGTCAGGGGTGCACAGAGAGTAAAGGGGACGGGGTGTGTGTGAGTGTGCTGAGGGTCGGACAGACGGTCACGGGTACACAGTGAGTAAAGGGGACGTGGTGTGTGTGTGTCTGCTGAGAGTCGGAGAGACGGTCACGGGTGCACAGAGAGTAAAGGGGACGGGGTGTGAGTGAGTGTGCTGAGGGTCAGAGAGACAGTCATCGGTGCACAGAGAGTAAAGGGGACGGGATGTGTGAGTTTGAGTGCTGAGGGTCGGAGAGACGGTTATGGGTGCACAGAGAGTAAAGGGGACGGGGTGTGTGAGTGTGCTGAGGGTCGGAGAGACGGTCACGGGTGCACAGAGATTACAGGGAACGGGGTGAGTGTGAGCGTGTGTTGAGGCTCGGAGAGACATTCACAGGTGCACAGACAGTAAAGGGGACAGGATGTGTGAGTGTGCTAAGGGACCAGGAGACAGTCACGTGTGCACAGAGAGTGAAGGGGACAGGGGGTGTGTGTGTGTGTGTCTGTGTGTGCTAAGGCTCAGAGAGACGTTCATGGGTGCACAGAGAGTAAAGGGGACGGGGTGTGTGAGTGTGCTGAGGGTCGGAGAGACAGTCATGGTTGCAGAGAGAGTAAAGGGGACGGGGTGTGTGTGAGTGTGCTGAGAGTTGCAGAGACAGTCACGGGTGCACAGAGTGTAAAGGGGACGGGGTGTGTGTGAGCGTGCTGAGGGTTGGAGAGACTGTCAGGGGTGCACAGAGAGTAAAGGGGACGGGGTGTGTGTGAGTGTGCTGAGGGTCGGAGAGACGGTCACGGGTGCACAGAGATTAAAGAGGACGGGGTGTGTGTGAGTGTGCTGAGGGTCGGAGAGGGTCAGGGGTGCACAGAGAGTAAAGGGGATGGGGTGTGTGTGAGCGTGCTGAGGGTCGGAGAGACGGTCATGGTTGCACAGAGAGTAAAGGGGACGGGGTGTGTGAGTGTGCCGAGGGTCGGAGAGTCGGTCATGGGTACACAGAGAGTAAAGGGGACAGGGTGTGTGTGAGTGTGCTGAGGGTCGGAGAGACGGTCATGGTTGCACAGAGAGTAAAGTGGATCGGGTGTGTGTGCGTGTGCTGAGGGTCGGAGAGACGGTCAGGGGTGCACAGAGAGTAAAGGGGACGGGGTGTGTGTGAGTGTGCTGAGGGTCGGAGAGACGGTCACGGGTGCACAGAGAGTAAAGGGGACGGGGTGTGTGTGAGTGTGCTGAGTGTTGGAGAGACAGTCACGGGTGCACAGAGAGTAAAGGGGATGGGTGTGTGTGAGTGTGCTGAGGGTCGGAGAGACAGTCATGGTTGCACAGAGAGTAAATGGGACGGGGTGTGTGAGTGTGCTGAGGGTTGGAGAGACGGTCAGTGGTGCACAGAGATTAAAGGGGACGGGGTGTGTGTGAGTGTGCTGAGGGTCGGAGAGGGTCAGGGGTGCACAGAGAGTAAAGGGGATGGGGTGTGTGTGAGTGTGCTGAGGGTCGGAGAGACGGTCACGGGTGCACAGAGAGTAAAGCGGACAGGGTGTGTGTGTGTGTGCTAAGGGTCAGAGAGACGGTCACAGCAGCACAGAGCGTAAAGGGGACAGGCTGTGTGAGTGTGCTGAGGGTCGGACAGACAGTCATGGGTGCACAGAGAGTAAAGAGGATGGGGTGTGTGAGTGTGCTGAGAGTCGGAGCGACGGTTACGGGTGCACAGCGAGTAAAGGGGACAGGGTGTGTGTGAGTGTGCTGAGGGTCGGAGAGACAGTCACGGGTGCACAGAGAGTAAAGGGGTCAGGGTGTGTGTGAGTGTGCTGATGGTCGGAGAGACGGTCACGGGTGCACAGTGAGTAAGGGGGACGGGGTGTGACTGTGCTGAGGGTCGCAGAGACGGTCATTGGTGCACAGAAAGTAAAGGAGACGTGGTATGTGTGAGTGTGCTCAGGGTCGGAGAGGGTCAGGGGTGCACAGAGAGTAAAGAGGATGGGGTGTGTGTGAGTGTGCTGAGGGTCGGAGAGACGGTGAGGGATGCACAGAGAGTAAAGGGGACATGGTGTGTGATTGTGTGCTGAGGGTCGGAGAGACAGTCATGGGTACAGAGAGCGTAAAGGGGACCGGGTGTGTGTGAGAGTGCTGAGGGTCGGAGAGACGGTCATGGTTGCACAGAGAGTAAAGGGGACGGGGTGTGTGAGTGTGCCGAGGGTCGGAGAGTCGGTCATGGGTACACAGAGAGTAAAGGGGACAGGGTGTGTGTGAGTGTGCTGAGGGTCGGAGAGACGGTCATGGTTGCACAGAGTGTAAAGGGGACGGGGTGTGTGAGTGTGCTGAGGGTTGGAGAGATGGTCAGGGGTGCACAGAGAGTAAAGGGGACGGGGTGTGTGTGAGTGTGCTGAGGGTCGGACAGACGGTCACGGGTACACAGTGAGTAAAGGGGACAGGGCGTGTGTGAGTGTGCTGAGTGTCGGAAAGAAAGTGATGGGTGCACAGAGAACAGAGGGGACGGGGTGTGTGTGTATGTGCTGAGGGTCGGAGAGACAGTAACGGGTGCACAGAGGGTAAAGGGGACGGGGTGTGTGTGTGCGCTGAGGGTCGGAGAGACGGTCACAGGTACACAGAGAGTAAAGGGGACGGGGTGTGAGTGAGTGTGCTGAGGGTCAGAGAGACAGTCATCGGTGCACAGAGAGTAAAGGGGACGGGATGTGTGAGTTTGAGTGCTGAGGGTCGGAGAGACGGTTATGGGTGCACAGAGAGTAAAGGGGACGGGGTGTGTGAGTGTGCTGAGGGTCGGAGAGACGGTCACGGGTGCACAGAGATTACAGGGAACGGGGTGAGTGTGAGCGTGTGTTGAGGCTCGGAGAGACATTCACAGGTGCACAGACAGTAAAGGGGACAGGATGTGTGAGTGTGCTAAGGGACCAAGAGACAGTCACGTGTGCACAGAGAGTGAAGGGGACAGGGGGTGTGTGTGTGTGTGTCTGTGTGTGCTAAGGCTCAGAGAGACGTTCATGGGTGCACAGAGAGTAAAGGGGACGGGGTGTGTGAGTGTGCTGAGGGTCGGAGAGACGGTCACGGGTGCACAGAGAGTAAAGGGGACGGTGTTTGAGTGTGCTGAGGGTCAGAGAGATGGTCACGGGTGCACAGAGAGTAAAGGGGACGGGGTGTGTGAGTGAGAACTGAGGGTCGGAGAGACGGTTATGGGTGCACAGAGAGTAAAGGGGACGGGGTGTGTGAGTGTGCTGAGGGACCGAGAGACAGTCACGGGTGCACAGAGAGTAAAGGGGACGGGGGGTGTGTGTGTGTGTGTGTGTCCACTAAGGGTCAGAGAGACGTTCATGGGTGCACAAAGAGGAAAGGGGACGGGGAGTGTGTGAGTGTGCTGAGGGTTGGAGAGACGGTCAGGGGTGCACAGAGTGTAAAGGGGACGGGGTGTGTGTGAGTGTGCTGAAGGTCGGAGAGACGGTCACGGGTGCACAGAGATTAAAGGGGACGGGGTGTGTGTGAGTGTGCTGAGGGTCGGAGAGGGTCAGGGGTGCACAGAGAGTAAAGGGGATGGGGTGTGTGTGAGTGTGCTGAGGGTCGGAGAGACGGTCACGGGTGCACAGAGAGTAAAGGGGATGGGGTGTGTGTGAGTGTGCTGAGGGTCGGAGAGAGGGTCACGGGTACACAGCGAGTAAAAGGGACAGGGCGTGTGTGAGTGTGCTGAGTGTCGGAGAGACTGTGATGGGTGCACAGAGAATAGAGGGGACGGGGTGTGTGTGTATGTGCTGAGGGTCGGAGAGACAGTCACGGGTGCACAGAGGGTAAAGGGGACGGGGTGCGAGTGTGTGTGCGCGCGCGCGCGTGCGCTGAGGGTCGGAGTGACGGTCACGGGTGCACAGAGAGTAAAGGCGACGGTATGTGTTAGAGTGCTGAGAGTCGGAGAGACGGTCACGGGTGCACAGAGAGTAAAGGGGACAGTGTGTGTGTGTGTGTGTGCTGAGGGTCGGCAAACCTGTCACGAGTGCACAGAGAGTAAAGGGGACGGGGTGTGTGTGAGTGTGCTGAGGGTCGGAGAGACGGTGAGGGGTGCACAGAGAATAAAGGGGACGGGGTGTGTATGTGTGTGTGCTGAGGGTCAGAGAGATGGACACGGGAGCACAGAGAGTAATGGGGACGTGGTGTGTGTGTGTGTGCTGAGGGTCGGAGAGACGGTCACGGGTGCACAGAGAGTAAAGGGGACGGTGTGTGTGAGAGTGCTGAGGGTCGGAGAGACGGTCACGGGTGCACAGAGAGTAAAGGGAACAGTGTGTGTGTGTGTGTGTGCTGAGGGTCGGCAAAACTGTCACGGGTGCAGAGAGTAAAGGGGACGGTGTGTGTGAGAGTACTGAGGGTCGGAGAGACGGTCACAGGTGCACAGAGAGTAAAGGGGACCGGGTGTGTGTGAGCGTGCTGAGGGTCGGAGAGACGGTCATGGTTGCACAGAGAGTAAAGGGGACGGGGTGTGTGAGTGTGCCGAGGGTCGGAGAGTCGGTCATGGGTACACAGAGAGTAAAGGGGACAGGGTGTGTGTGAGTGTGCTGAGGGTCGGAGAGACGGTCATGGTTGCACAGAGAGTAAAGTGGATGGGGTGTGTGTGCGTGTGCTGAGGGTCGGAGAGACGGTCAGGGGTGCACAGAGAGTAAAGGGGACGGGGTGTGTGTGAGTGTGCTGAGGGTCGGAGAGACGGTCACGGGTGCACAGAGAGTAAAGGGGACGGGGTGTGTGTGAGTGTGCTGAGTGTTGGAGAGACAGTCACGGGTGCACAGAGAGTAAAGGGGATGGGTGTGTGTGAGTGTGCTGAGGGTCGGAGAGACAGTCATGGTTGCACAGAGAGTAAATGGGACGGGGTGTGTGAGTGTGCTGAGGGTTGGAGAGACGGTCAGTGGTGCACAGAGAGTAAAGGGGACGGGGTGTGTGTGAGCGTGCTGAGGGTCGGAGAGACTGTCAGGGGTGCACAGAGATTAAAGGGGACGGGGTGTGTGTGAGTGTGCTGAGGGTCGGAGAGGGTCAGGGGTGCACAGAGAGTAAAGGGGATGGGGTGTGTGTGAGTGTGCTGAGGGTCGGAGAGACGGTCACGGGTGCAGAGACAGTAAAGGGGACGGGGTGTGTGTGTGTGCTAAGGGTCAGAGAGACGGTCACAGCAGCACAGAGCGTAAAGGGGACAGGCTGTGTGAGTGTGCTGAGGGTCGGACAGACAGTGTATGGGTGCACAGATTGTAAAGAGGATGGGGTGTGTGAGTGTGCTGAGAGTCGGAGCGACGGTTACGGGTGCACAGCGAGTAAAGGGGACAGGGTGTGTGTGAGTGTGCTGAGGGTCGGAGAGACAGTCACGGGTGCACAGAGAGTAAAGGGGTCAGGGTGTGTGTGAGTGTGCTGATGGTCGGAGAGACGGTCACGGGTGCACAGTGAGTAAGGGGGACGGGGTGTGACTGTGCTGAGGGTCGCAGAGACGGTCATTGGTGCACAGAAAGTAAAGGAGACGTGGTATGTGTGAGTGTGCTCAGGGTCGGAGAGGGTCAGGGGTGCACAGAGAGTAAAGAGGATGGGGTGTGTGTGAGTGTGCTGAGGGTCGGAGAGACGGTGAGGGATGCACAGAGAGTAAAGGGGACATGGTGTGTGATTGTGTGCTGAGGGTCGGAGAGACAGTCATGGGTACAGAGAGCGTAAAGGGGACCGGGTGTGTGTGAGAGTGCTGAGGGTCGGAGAGACGGTCATGGTTGCACAGAGAGTAAAGGGGACGGGGTGTGTGAGTGTGCCGAGGGTCGGAGAGTCGGTCATGGGTACACAGAGAGTAAAGGGGACAGGGTGTGTGTGAGTGTGCTGAGGGTCGGAGAGACGGTCATGGTTGCACAGAGTGTAAAGGGGACGGGGTGTGTGAGTGTGCTGAGGGTTGGAGAGATGGTCAGGGGTGCACAGAGAGTAAAGGGGACGGGGTGTGTGTGAGTGTGCTGAGGGTCGGACAGACGGTCACGGGTACACAGTGAGTAAAGGGGACGTGGTGTGTGTGTGTCTGCTGAGAGTCGGAGAGACGGTCACGGGTGCACAGAGAGTAAAGGGGACGGGGTGTGAGTGAGTGTGCTGAGGGTCAGAGAGACAGTCATCGGTGCACAGAGAGTAAAGGGGACGGGATGTGTGAGTTTGAGTGCTGAGGGTCGGAGAGACGGTTATGGGTGCACAGAGAGTAAAGGGGACGGGGTGTGTGAGTGTGCTGAGGGTCGGAGAGACGGTCACGGGTGCACAGAGATTACAGGGAACGGGGTGAGTGTGAGCGTGTGTTGAGGCTCGGAGAGACATTCACAGGTGCACAGACAGTAAAGGGGACAGGATGTGTGAGTGTGCTAAGGGACCAGGAGACAGTCACGTGTGCACAGAGAGTGAAGGGGACAGGGGGTGTGTGTGTGTGTGTCTGTGTGTGCTAAGGCTCAGAGAGACGTTCATGGGTGCACAGAGAGTAAAGGGGACGGGGTGTGTGAGTGTGCTGAGGGTCGGAGAGACAGTCATGGTTGCAGAGAGAGTAAAGGGGACGGGGTGTGTGTGAGTGTGCTGAGAGTTGCAGAGACAGTCACGGGTGCACAGAGTGTAAAGGGGACGGGGTGTGTGTGAGCGTGCTGAGGGTTGGAGAGACTGTCAGGGGTGCACAGAGAGTAAAGGGGACGGGGTGTGTGTGAGTGTGCTGAGGGTCGGAGAGACGGTCACGGGTGCACAGAGATTAAAGAGGACGGGGTGTGTGTGAGTGTGCTGAGGGTCGGAGAGGGTCAGGGGTGCACAGAGAGTAAAGGGGATGGGGTGTGTGTGAGCGTGCTGAGGGTCGGAGAGACGGTCATGGTTGCACAGAGAGTAAAGGGGACGGGGTGTGTGAGTGTGCCGAGGGTCGGAGAGTCGGTCATGGGTACACAGAGAGTAAAGGGGACAGGGTGTGTGTGAGTGTGCTGAGGGTCGGAGAGACGGTCATGGTTGCACAGAGAGTAAAGTGGATCGGGTGTGTGTGCGTGTGCTGAGGGTCGGAGAGACGGTCAGGGGTGCACAGAGAGTAAAGGGGACGGGGTGTGTGTGAGTGTGCTGAGGGTCGGAGAGACGGTCACGGGTGCACAGAGAGTAAAGGGGACGGGGTGTGTGTGAGTGTGCTGAGTGTTGGAGAGACAGTCACGGGTGCACAGAGAGTAAAGGGGATGGGTGTGTGTGAGTGTGCTGAGGGTCGGAGAGACAGTCATGGTTGCACAGAGAGTAAATGGGACGGGGTGTGTGAGTGTGCTGAGGGTTGGAGAGACGGTCAGTGGTGCACAGAGATTAAAGGGGACGGGGTGTGTGTGAGTGTGCTGAGGGTCGGAGAGGGTCAGGGGTGCACAGAGAGTAAAGGGGATGGGGTGTGTGTGAGTGTGCTGAGGGTCGGAGAGACGGTCACGGGTGCACAGAGAGTAAAGCGGACAGGGTGTGTGTGTGTGTGCTAAGGGTCAGAGAGACGGTCACAGCAGCACAGAGCGTAAAGGGGACAGGCTGTGTGAGTGTGCTGAGGGTCGGACAGACAGTCATGGGTGCACAGAGAGTAAAGAGGATGGGGTGTGTGAGTGTGCTGAGAGTCGGAGCGACGGTTACGGGTGCACAGCGAGTAAAGGGGACAGGGTGTGTGTGAGTGTGCTGAGGGTCGGAGAGACAGTCACGGGTGCACAGAGAGTAAAGGGGTCAGGGTGTGTGTGAGTGTGCTGATGGTCGGAGAGACGGTCACGGGTGCACAGTGAGTAAGGGGGACGGGGTGTGACTGTGCTGAGGGTCGCAGAGACGGTCATTGGTGCACAGAAAGTAAAGGAGACGTGGTATGTGTGAGTGTGCTCAGGGTCGGAGAGGGTCAGGGGTGCACAGAGAGTAAAGAGGATGGGGTGTGTGTGAGTGTGCTGAGGGTCGGAGAGACGGTGAGGGATGCACAGAGAGTAAAGGGGACATGGTGTGTGATTGTGTGCTGAGGGTCGGAGAGACAGTCATGGGTACAGAGAGCGTAAAGGGGACCGGGTGTGTGTGAGAGTGCTGAGGGTCGGAGAGACGGTCATGGTTGCACAGAGAGTAAAGGGGACGGGGTGTGTGAGTGTGCCGAGGGTCGGAGAGTCGGTCATGGGTACACAGAGAGTAAAGGGGACAGGGTGTGTGTGAGTGTGCTGAGGGTCGGAGAGACGGTCATGGTTGCACAGAGTGTAAAGGGGACGGGGTGTGTGAGTGTGCTGAGGGTTGGAGAGATGGTCAGGGGTGCACAGAGAGTAAAGGGGACGGGGTGTGTGTGAGTGTGCTGAGGGTCGGACAGACGGTCACGGGTACACAGTGAGTAAAGGGGACAGGGCGTGTGTGAGTGTGCTGAGTGTCGGAAAGAAAGTGATGGGTGCACAGAGAACAGAGGGGACGGGGTGTGTGTGTATGTGCTGAGGGTCGGAGAGACAGTAACGGGTGCACAGAGGGTAAAGGGGACGGGGTGTGTGTGTGCGCTGAGGGTCGGAGAGACGGTCACAGGTACACAGAGAGTAAAGGGGACGGGGTGTGAGTGAGTGTGCTGAGGGTCAGAGAGACAGTCATCGGTGCACAGAGAGTAAAGGGGACGGGATGTGTGAGTTTGAGTGCTGAGGGTCGGAGAGACGGTTATGGGTGCACAGAGAGTAAAGGGGACGGGGTGTGTGAGTGTGCTGAGGGTCGGAGAGACGGTCACGGGTGCACAGAGATTACAGGGAACGGGGTGAGTGTGAGCGTGTGTTGAGGCTCGGAGAGACATTCACAGGTGCACAGACAGTAAAGGGGACAGGATGTGTGAGTGTGCTAAGGGACCAAGAGACAGTCACGTGTGCACAGAGAGTGAAGGGGACAGGGGGTGTGTGTGTGTGTGTCTGTGTGTGCTAAGGCTCAGAGAGACGTTCATGGGTGCACAGAGAGTAAAGGGGACGGGGTGTGTGAGTGTGCTGAGGGTCGGAGAGACAGTCATGGTTGCAGAGAGAGTAAAGGGGACGGGGTGTGTGTGAGTGTGCTGAGAGTTGCAGAGACAGTCACGGGTGCACAGAGTGTAAAGGGGACGGGGTGTGTGTGAGCGTGCTGAGGGTTGGAGAGACTGTCAGGGGTGCACAGAGAGTAAAGGGGACGGGGTGTGTGTGAGTGTGCTGAGGGTCGGAGAGACGGTCACGGGTGCACAGAGATTAAAGAGGACGGGGTGTGTGTGAGTGTGCTGAGGGTCGGAGAGGGTCAGGGGTGCACAGAGAGTAAAGGGGATGGGGTGTGTGTGAGTGTGCTGAGGGTCGGAGAGACGGTCATTGGTGCACAGAAAGTAAAGGAGACGTGGTATGTGTGAGTGTGCTCAGGGTCGGAGAGGGTCAGGGGTGCACAGAGAGTAAAGGGGATGGGGTGTGTGTGAGTGTGCTGAGGGTCGGAGAGACGGTGAGGGATGCACAGAGAGTAAAGGGGACATGGTGTGTGATTGTGTGCTGAGGGTCGGAGAGACAGTCATGGGTACAGAGAGCGTAAAGGGGACCGGGTGTGTGTGAGTGTGCTGAGGGTCGGAGAGACGGTCATGGTTGCAGAGAGAGTAAAGGGGACGGGGTGTGTGAGTGTGCCGAGGGTCGGAGAGTCGGTCATGGGTACACAGAGAGTAAAGGGGACAGGGTGTGTGTGAGTGTGCTGAGGGTCGGAGAGACGGTCATGGTTGCACAGAGAGTAAAGGGGACGGGGTGTGTGAGTGTGCTGAGGGTTGGAGAGATGGTCAGGGGTGCACAGAGAGTAAAGGGGACGGGGTGTGTGTGAGTGTGCTGAGGGTCGGAGAGGGTCAGGGGTGCACAGAGAGTAAAGGGGATGGGGTGTGTGTGAGTGTGCTGAGGGTCGGACAGACGGTCACGGGTACACAGCGAGTAAAGGGGACAGGGCGTGTGTGAGTGTGCTGAGTGTCGGAAAGAAAGTGATGGGTGCACAGAGAACAGAGGGGACGGGGTGTGTGTGTATGTGCTGAGGGTCGGAGAGATGTGTGTGTGTGCACAGAGAGTAAAGGGGACGGGATGTGTGAGTTTGAGTGCTGAGGGTCGGAGAGATGGTTATGGGTGCACAGAGAGTAAAGGGGACGGGGTGTGTGAGTGTGCTGAGGGTCGGAGAGACGGTCACGGGTGCACAGAGATTACAGGGAACGGGGTGAGTGTGAGTGTGTGTTGAGGCTCGGAGAGACATTCACAGGTGCACAGACAGTAAAGGGGACAGGATGTGTGAGTGTGCTAAGGGACCAAGAGACGGTCACGTGTGCAGAGAGAGTGAAGGGGACAGGGAGTGTGTGTGTGTGTGTCTGTGTGTGCTAAGGCTCAGAGAGACGTTCATGGGTGCACAGAGAGTAAAGGGGACGGGGTGTGTGAGTGTGCTGAGGGTCGGAGAGCCAGTCACGGGTGCACAGAGAGTAAAGGGGACGGGGTGTGTGTGAGTGTGCTGAGGGTTGCAGAGACAGTCACGGGTGCACAGAGAGTAAAGGGGATGGGTGTGTGTGAGTGTGCTGAGGGTCGGAGAGACAGTCATGGTTGCACAGAGCGTAAATGGGACGGGGTGTGTGAGTGTGCTGAGGGTTGGAGAGACGGTCAGGGGTGCACAGAGTGTAAAGGGGACGGGGTGTGTGTGAGCGTGCTGAGGGTTGGAGAGACTGTCAGGGGTGCACAGAGAGTAAAGGGGACGGGTGTGTGTGAGTGTGCTGAGGGACCGAGAGACGGTCACGGGTGCACAGAGAGTAAAGGGGACAGGGGGTGTCTGTGTGTGTGTCTGAGCTGAGGGTCAGAGGGACGGTCACGGGTGCACAGAGAGTAAAGGGGACGGGGTGTGTGTGAGTCTGCTGAGGGTCGGAGAGACGGTCATGGCTGCACAGAGAGTAAAAGGGACGGGGTGTGTGTGAGTGTGTTCTGAGGTTCGGAGAGACGGTCATGGGTGCACAGAGAGTAAAGGGGACGGGGTATGAGTGTGCTGAGGGTCGGAGAGACTGTCACGGGTGCGCAGAGAGTGAAGGGGACGGGGTGTGTGAGTGTGCTGAGGGTCGGAAAGACAGTCACGGGTGCCCAGAGAATAAAGGGGACGAGGTGTATCAGTGTGCTGAGGGTCGGAGAGACGGTCATGGGTGCAGACAGAGTACAGGGGACTGCGTGTGTGAGTTTGCTGAGGGTCGGAGAGACGGTCACGGGTGCACAGAGAGTAAAGGGGACGGTGTGTGAGTGTGCTGAGGGTCGGAGAGGGTCAGGGGTGCACAGAGAGTAAAGGGGATGGGGTGTGTGTGAGTGTGCTGAGGGACCGAGAGACGGTCACGGGTGCACAGAGAGTAAAGGGGACAGGGGCTGTGTGTGTGTGTGTCCGCTAAGGGTCAGAGAGACGTTCATGGGTGCACAGAGAGTAAAGGGGACGGTGTGTGAGTGTGCTGTGGGTCGGAGAGACGGTCATGGGTGCACAGAGAGTGAAGGGTACGAGGTGTGTGAGTGTGCTGAGGGTCGGAGAGACGGTCATGACTGCACAGAGAGTGAAGGGTACAGAGTGTGTGTGAGTGTGCTGAGGGTCGGAGAGACGGTCATGGGTGCAGAGAGAGTACAGGGGACTGCGTGTGTGAGTTTGCTGAGGGTCGGAGAGACGGTCACGGGTGCACAGAGAGTAAAGGGGATGGTGTTTGAGTGTGCTGAGGGTCAGAGAGATGGTCACGGGTGCACAGAGATTAAAGGGGACGGGGTGTGTGTGAGTGTGCTGAGGGTCGGAGAGGGTCAGGGGTGCACAGAGAGTAAAGGGGATGGGGTGTGTGTGAGTGTGCTGAGGGACCGAGAGACGGTCACGGGTGCACAGAGAGTAAAGGGGACAGGGGCTGTGTGTGTGTGTCCGCTAAGGGTCAGAGAGACGTTCATGGATGCACAAAGAGGAAAGGGTCGGGGGGTGTGTGAGTGTGCTGAGGGTCGGAGAGACGGTCAGGGGTGCACAGAGAGTAAAGGGGACGGGGTGTGTGTGAGTGTGCTGAGGGTCGGAGAGACGGTCACGGGTGCACAGAGATTAAAGGGGACGGGGTGTGTGTGAGTGTGCTGAGGTTCGGAGAGAGTCAGGGGTGCACAGAGAGTAAACGGGATGGGGTGTGTGTGAGTGTGCTGAGGGTCGGATAGACGGTCACGGGTGCACAGAGAGTAAAGGGGACGGTATGTGTTAAGAGTGCTGAGAGTCGGAGAGACGGTCACGGGTGCACAGAGAGTAAAGAGGACAGTGTGTGTGTGTGTGTGTGTGTGTGCTGAGGGTCGGCAAACCTGTCACGGGTGCAGAGAGTAAAGGTGACTGTGTGTGTGGGTGTGCTGAGGTTCGGAGAGACGGTCATGGGTGCACAGAGAGTAAAGGGGACGGGGTGTGAGTATGTGTGCTGAGGGTCGGAGAAAGTCATGGGTGCACAGAGAGTAAAGGGGACGGGGTGTGTGTGAGTGTGTGCTGAGGGTCGGAGAGACGGTCACGGGTACACAGAGAGTAAAGGGGACAGAGTGTGTGTGAGTGTGCTGAGTGTCGGAGAGACGGTGATGGGTGCACAGAGAATAAAGGGGACGGGGTGTGTATGTGTGTGTGCTGAGGGTCAGAGAGATGGACACGGGAGCACAGAGAGTAATGGGGACATGGTGTGTGTGTGTGCTGAGGGTCGGAGAGACGGTCACGGGTGCACAGAGAGTAAAGGGGACGGTGTGTGTGAGAGTGCTGAGGGTCGGAGAGACGGTCACGGGTGCACAGAGAGTAAAGGTAACAGTGTGTGTGTGTGCGCTGAGGGTCGGCAAAACTGTCACGGGTGCAGAGAGTAAAGGGGACGGTGTGTGTGAGAGTACTGAGGGTCGGAGAGACGGTCACAGGTGCACAGAGAGTAAATGGGACGGGGTGTGAGTGAGTGTGCTGAGGGTCAGAGAGACGGTCACGGGTGCACAGAGAGTAAAGGGGACGGGTGTGTGTGAGTGTGCTGAGGGACCGAGAGACGGTCACGGGTGCACAGAGAGTAAAGGGGACAGGGTGTGTGTGTGTGTGTGTCTGAGCTGAGGGTCAGAGGGACGGTCACGGATGCACAGAGAGTAAAGGGGACGGGGTGTGTGTGAGTCTGCTGAGGGTCGGAGAGACGGTCATGGCTGCACAGAGAGTAAAAGGGACGGGGTGTGTGTGAGTGTGTTCTGAGGTTCGGAGAGACGGTCATGGGTGCACAGAGAGTAAAGGAGACGGGGTATGAGTGTGCTGAGGGTCGGAGAGACTGTCACGGGTGCGCAGAGAGTGAAGGGGACGGGGTGTGTGAGTGTGCTGAGGGTCGGAAAGACAGTCACGGGTGCCCAGAGAATAAAGGGGACGAGGTGTATGAGTGTGCTGAGGGTCGGAGAGACGGTCATGGGTGCAGACAGAGTACAGGGGACTGCGTGTGTGAGTTTGCTGAGGGTCGGAGAGACGGTCACGGGTGCACAGAGAGTAAAGGGGACGGTGTGTGAGTGTGCTGTGGGTCGGAGAGACGGTCACGGGTGCACAGAGATTACAGGGAACGGGGTGAGTGTGAGTGTGTGTTGAGGCTCGGAGAGACATTCACAGGTGCACAGACAGTAAAGGGGACAGGATGTGTGAGTGTGCTAAGGGACCAAGAGACGGTCACGTGTGCACAGAGAGTGAAGGGGACAGGGAGTGTGTGTGTGTGTGTCTGTGTGTGCTAAGGCTCAGAGAGACGTTCATGGGTGCACAGAGAGTAAAGGGGACGGGGTGTGTGAGTGTGCTGAGGGTTGCAGAGACAGTCACGGGTGCACAGAGAGTAAAGGGGATGGGTGTGTGTGAGTGTGCTGAGGGTCGGAGAGACAGTCATGGTTGCACAGAGCGTAAATGGGACGAGCTGTGTGAGTGTGCTGAGGGTTGGAGAGACGGTCAGGGGTGCACAGAGTGTAAAGGGGACGGGGTGTGTGTGAGCGTGCTGAGGGTTGGAGAGACTGTCAGGGGTGCACAGAGAGTAAAGGGGACGGGTGTGTGTGAGTGTGCTGAGGGACCGAGAGACGGTCACGGGTGCACAGAGAGTAAAGGGGACAGGGGGTGTGTGTGTGTGTGTCTGAGCTGAGGGTCAGAGGGACGGTCATGGGTGCACAGAGAGTAAAGGGGACGGGGTATGAGTGTGCTGAGGGTCGGAGAGACTGTCACGGGTGCGCAGAGAGTGAAGGGGACGGGGTGTGTGAGTGTGCTGAGGGTCGGAAAGACAGTCACGGGTGCCCAGAGAATAAAGGGGACGAGGTGTATGAGTGTGCTGAGGGTCGGAGAGACGGTCATGGGTGCAGACAGAGTACAGGGGACTGCGTGTGTGAGTTTGCTGAGGGTCGGAGAGACGGTCACGGGTGCACAGAGAGTAAAGGGGACGGTGTGTGAGTGTGCTGAGGGTCGGAGAGGGTCAGGGGTGCACAGAGAGTAAAGGGGATGGGGTGTGTGTGAGTGTGCTGAGGGACCGAGAGACGGTCACGGGTGCACAGAGAGTAAAGGGGACAGGGGCTGTGTGTGTGTGTCCGCTAAGGGTCAGAGAGACGTTCATGGGTGCACAGAGAGTAAAGGGGACGGTGTGTGAGTGTGCTGTGGGTCGGAGAGACGGTCATGGGTGCACAGAGAGTGAAGGGTACGAGGTGTGTGAGTGTGCTGAGGGTCGGAGAGACGGTCATGACTGCACAGAGAGTGAAGGGTACAGAGTGTGTGTGAGTGTGCTGAGGGTCGGAGAGACGGTCATGGGTGCAGAGAGAGTACAGGGGACTGCGTGTGTGAGTTTGCTGAGGGTCGGAGAGACGGTCACGGGTGCACAGAGAGTAAAGGGGATGGTGTTTGAGTGTGCTGAGGGTCAGAGAGATGGTCACGGGTGCACAGAGAGTAAAGGGGACGGGGTGTGTGAGTGAGAACTGAGGGTCGGAGAGACGGTTATGGGTGCACAGAGAGTAAAGGGGACGGGGTGTGTGAGTGTGCTGAGGGACCGAGAGACAGTCACGGGTGCACAGAGAGTAAAGGGGACGGGGTGTGTGTGTGTGTGTGTGTCCACTAAGGGTCAGAGAGACGTTCATGGGTGCACAAAGAGGAAACGGTCGGGGTGTGTGTGAGTGTGCTGAGGGACCGAGAGACGGTCACGGGTGCACAGAGAGTAAAGGGGACAGGGGCTGTGTGTGTGTGTGTGTGTGTGTGTGTGTGTCCGCTAAGGGTCAGAGAGACGTTCATGGGTGCACAAAGAGGAAAGGGTCGGGGGGTGTGTGAGTGTGCTGAGGGTCGGAGAGACGGTCAGGGGTGCACAGAGAGTAAAGGGGACGGGGTGTGTGTGAGTGTGCTGAGGGTCGGAGAGACGGTCACGGGTGCACAGAGATTAAAGGGGACGGGGTGTGTGTGAGTGTGCTGAGGGTCGGAGAGAGTCAGGGGTGCACAGAGAGTAAACGGGATGGGGTGTGTGTGAGTGTGCTGAGGGTCGGAGAGACGGTCACGGGTGCACAGAGAGTAAAGGGGACGGTATGTGTGTGAGTGTGCTGAGTGTCGGAGAGACGGTGATGGGTGCACAGAGAATAAAGGGGACGGGGTGTGTATGTGTGTGTGCTGAGGGTCAGAGAGATGGACACGGGAGCACAGAGAGTAATGGGGACATGGTGTGTGTGTGTGCTGAGGGTCGGAGAGACGGTCACGGGTGCACAGAGAGTAAAGGGGACGGTGTGTGTGAGAGTGCTGAGGGTCGGAGAGACGGTCACGGGTGCACAGAGAGTAAAGGTAACAGTGTGTGTGTGTGTGCTGAGGGTCGGCAAAACTGTCACGGGTGCAGAGAGTAAAGGGGACAGTGTGTGTGAGAGTACTGAGGGTCGGAGAGACGGTCACAGGTGCACAGAGAGTAAATGGGACGGGGTGTGAGTGAGTGTGCTGAGGGTCGGAGAGACGGTCACGGGTGCACAGAGAGTAAAGGGGACAGGGGGTGTGTGTGTGTGTGAGTCTGCTGAGGGTCGGAGAGACGGTCATGGCTGCACAGAGAGTAAAAGGGACGGGGTGTGTGTGAGTGTGTTCTGAGGTTCGGAGAGACGGTCATGGGTGCACAGAGAGTAAAGGGGACGGGGTATGAGTGTGCTGAGGGTCGGAGAGACTGTCACGGGTGCGCAGAGAGTGAAGGGGACGGGGTGTGTGAGTGTGCTGAGGGTCGGAAAGACAGTCACGGGTGACCAGAGAATAAAGGGGACGAGGTGTATGAGTGTGCTGAGGGTCGGAGAGACGGTCATGGGTGCAGACAGAGTACAGGGGACTGCGTGTGTGAGTTTGCTGAGGGTCGGAGAGACGGTCACGGGTGCACAGAGAGTAAAGGGGACGGTGTGTGAGTGTGCTGTGGGTCGGAGAGACGGTCATGGGTGCACAGAGAGTGAAGGGTACGAGGTGTGTGAGTGTGCTGAGGGTCGGAGAGACGGTCATGACTGCACAGAGAGTGAAGGGTACAGAGTGTGTGTCAGTGTGCTGAGGGTCGGAGAGACGGTCATGGGTGCAGAGAGAGTACAGGGGACTGCGTGTGTGAGTTTGCTGAGGGTCGGAGAGACGGTCACGGGTGCACAGAGAGTAAAGGGGACGGTGTTTGAGTGTGCTGAGGGTCAGAGAGATGGTCACGGGTGCACAGAGAGTAAAGGGGACGGGGTGTGTGAGGGAGAACTGAGGGTCGGAGAGACGGTTATGGGTGCACAGAGAGTAAAGGGGACGGGGTGTGTGAGTGTGCTGAGGGACCGAGAGACAGTCACGGGTGCACAGAGAGTAAACGGGACGGGGGGTGTGTGTGTGTGTGTGTCCACTAAGGGTCAGAGAGACGTTCATGGGTGCACAAAGAGGAAAGGGGACGGGGGGTGTGTGAGTGTGCTGAGGGTTGGAGAGACGGTCAGGGGTGCACAGAGTGTAAAGGGGACGGGGTGTGTGTGAGTGTGCTGTGGGTCGGAGAGACGGTCACGGGTGCACAGAGATTACAGGGAACGGGGTGAGTGTGAGTGTGTGTTGAGGCTCGGAGAGACATTCACAGGTGCACAGACAGTAAAGGGGACAGGATGTGTGAGTGTGCTAAGGGACCAAGAGACGGTCACGTGTGCACAGAGAGTGAAGGGGACAGGGAGTGTGTGTGTGTGTGTCTGTGTGTGCTAAGGCTCAGAGAGACGTTCATGGGTGCACAGAGAGTAAAGGGGACGGGGTGTGTGAGTGTGCTGAGGGTTGCAGAGACAGTCACGGGTGCACAGAGAGTAAAGGGGATGGGTGTGTGTGAGTGTGCTGAGGGTCGGAGAGACAGTCATGGTTGCACAGAGCGTAAATGGGACGAGCTGTGTGAGTGTGCTGAGGGTTGGAGAGACGGTCAGGGGTGCACAGAGTGTAAAGGGGACGGGGTGTGTGTGAGCGTGCTGAGGGTTGGAGAGACTGTCAGGGGTGCACAGAGAGTAAAGGGGACGGGTGTGTGTGAGTGTGCTGAGGGACCGAGAGACGGTCACGGGTGCACAGAGAGTAAAGGGGACAGGGGGTGTGTGTGTGTGTGTCTGAGCTGAGGGTCAGAGGGACGGTCATGGGTGCACAGAGAGTAAAGGGGACGGGGTATGAGTGTGCTGAGGGTCGGAGAGACTGTCACGGGTGCGCAGAGAGTGAAGGGGACGGGGTGTGTGAGTGTGCTGAGGGTCGGAAAGACAGTCACGGGTGCCCAGAGAATAAAGGGGACGAGGTGTATGAGTGTGCTGAGGGTCGGAGAGACGGTCATGGGTGCAGACAGAGTACAGGGGACTGCGTGTGTGAGTTTGCTGAGGGTCGGAGAGACGGTCACGGGTGCACAGAGAGTAAAGGGGACGGTGTGTGAGTGTGCTGAGGGTCGGAGAGGGTCAGGGGTGCACAGAGAGTAAAGGGGATGGGGTGTGTGTGAGTGTGCTGAGGGACCGAGAGACGGTCACGGGTGCACAGAGAGTAAAGGGGACAGGGGCTGTGTGTGAGTGTGCTGTGGGTCGGAGAGACGGTCATGGGTGCACAGAGAGTGAAGGGTACGAGGTGTGTGAGTGTGCTGAGGGTCGGAGAGACGGTCATGACTGCACAGAGAGTGAAGGGTACAGAGTGTGTGTGAGTGTGCTGAGGGTCGGAGAGACGGTCATGGGTGCAGAGAGAGTACAGGGGACTGCGTGTGTGAGTTTGCTGAGGGTCGGAGAGACGGTCACGGGTGCACAGAGAGTAAAGGGGATGGTGTTTGAGTGTGCTGAGGGTCAGAGAGATGGTCACGGGTGCACAGAGAGTAAAGGGGACGGGGTGTGTGAGTGAGAACTGAGGGTCGGAGAGACGGTTATGGGTGCACAGAGAGTAAAGGGGACGGGGTGTGTGAGTGTGCTGAGGGACCGAGAGACAGTCACGGGTGCACAGAGAGTAAAGGGGACGGGGTGTGTGTGTGTGTGTGTGTCCACTAAGGGTCAGAGAGACGTTCATGGGTGCACAAAGAGGAAACGGTCGGGGTGTGTGTGAGTGTGCTGAGGGACCGAGAGACGGTCACGGGTGCACAGAGAGTAAAGGGGACAGGGGCTGTGTGTGTGTGTGTGTGTGTGTGTCCGCTAAGGGTCAGAGAGACGTTCATGGGTGCACAAAGAGGAAAGGGTCGGGGGGTGTGTGAGTGTGCTGAGGGTCGGAGAGACGGTCAGGGGTGCACAGAGAGTAAAGGGGACGGGGTGTGTGTGAGTGTGCTGAGGGTCGGAGAGACGGTCACGGGTGCACAGAGATTAAAGGGGACGGGGTGTGTGTGAGTGTGCTGAGGGTCGGAGAGAGTCAGGGGTGCACAGAGAGTAAACGGGATGGGGTGTGTGTGAGTGTGCTGAGGGTCGGAGAGACGGTCACGGGTGCACAGAGAGTAAAGGGGACGGTATGTGTTAAGAGTGCTGAGAGTCGGAGAGACGGTCACGGGTGCACAGAGAGTAAAGGGGACAGAGTGTGTGTGAGTGTGCTGAGTGTCGGAGAGACGGTGATGGGTGCACAGAGAATAAAGGGGACGGGGTGTGTATGTGTGTGTGCTGAGGGTCAGAGAGATGGACACGGGAGCACAGAGAGTAATGGGGACATGGTGTGTGTGTGTGCTGAGGGTCGGAGAGACGGTCACGGGTGCACAGAGAGTAAAGGGGACGGTGTGTGTGAGAGTGCTGAGGGTCGGAGAGACGGTCACGGGTGCACAGAGAGTAAAGGTAACAGTGTGTGTGTGTGTGCTGAGGGTCGGCAAAACTGTCACGGGTGCAGAGAGTAAAGGGGACAGTGTGTGTGAGAGTACTGAGGGTCGGAGAGACGGTCACAGGTGCACAGAGAGTAAATGGGACGGGGTGTGAGTGAGTGTGCTGAGGGTCGGAGAGACGGTCACGGGTGCACAGAGAGTAAAGGGGACAGGGGGTGTGTGTGTGTGTGAGTCTGCTGAGGGTCGGAGAGACGGTCATGGCTGCACAGAGAGTAAAAGGGACGGGGTGTGTGTGAGTGTGTTCTGAGGTTCGGAGAGACGGTCATGGGTGCACAGAGAGTAAAGGGGACGGGGTATGAGTGTGCTGAGGGTCGGAGAGACTGTCACGGGTGCGCAGAGAGTGAAGGGGACGGGGTGTGTGAGTGTGCTGAGGGTCGGAAAGACAGTCACGGGTGACCAGAGAATAAAGGGGACGAGGTGTATGAGTGTGCTGAGGGTCGGAGAGACGGTCATGGGTGCAGACAGAGTACAGGGGACTGCGTGTGTGAGTTTGCTGAGGGTCGGAGAGACGGTCACGGGTGCACAGAGAGTAAAGGGGACGGTGTGTGAGTGTGCTGTGGGTCGGAGAGACGGTCATGGGTGCACAGAGAGTGAAGGGTACGAGGTGTGTGAGTGTGCTGAGGGTCGGAGAGACGGTCATGACTGCACAGAGAGTGAAGGGTACAGAGTGTGTGTCAGTGTGCTGAGGGTCGGAGAGACGGTCATGGGTGCAGAGAGAGTACAGGGGACTGCGTGTGTGAGTTTGCTGAGGGTCGGAGAGACGGTCACGGGTGCACAGAGAGTAAAGGGGACGGTGTTTGAGTGTGCTGAGGGTCAGAGAGATGGTCACGGGTGCACAGAGAGTAAAGGGGACGGGGTGTGTGAGGGAGAACTGAGGGTCGGAGAGACGGTTATGGGTGCACAGAGAGTAAAGGGGACGGGGTGTGTGAGTGTGCTGAGGGACCGAGAGACAGTCACGGGTGCACAGAGAGTAAACGGGACGGGGGGTGTGTGTGTGTGTGTGTCCACTAAGGGTCAGAGAGACGTTCATGGGTGCACAAAGAGGAAAGGGGACGGGGGGTGTGTGAGTGTGCTGAGGGTTGGAGAGACGGTCAGGGGTGCACAGAGTGTAAAGGGGACGGGGTGTGTGTGAGTGTGCTGAGGGTCGGAGAGACGGTCACGGGTGCACAGAGATTAAAGGGGACGGGGTGTGTGTGAGTGTGCTGAGGGTCGGAGAGGGTCAGGGGTGCACAGAGAGTAAAGGGGATGGGGTGTGTGTGAGTGTGCTGAGGGTCGGAGAGACGGTCACGGGTGCACAGAGAGTAAAGCGGACAGGGTGTGTGAGTATGTGCTGAGGGTCGGAGGCACGGTCATGGGTGCACAGAGAGTAAAGGGGATGGGGTGTGTGTGAGTGTGCTGAGGGTCGGAGAGAGGGTCACGGGTACACAGCGAGTAAAAGGGACAGGGCGTGTGTGAGTGTGCTGAGTGTCGGAGAGACAGTCACGGGTGCACAGAGGGTAAAGGGGACGGGGTGCGAGTGTGTGTGCGCGCGCGCGCGCGTGCGCTGAGGGTCGGAGAGACGGTCACGGGTGCACAGAGAGTAAAGGCGACGGTATGTGTTAGAGTGCTGAGAGTCGGAGAGACGGTCACGGGTGCACAGAGAGTAAAGGGGACAGTGTGTGTGTGTGTGTGTGCTGAGGGTCGGCAAACCTGTCACGGGTGCAGAGACGAAAGGTGTCTGTGTGTGTGGGTGTGCTGAGGTTCGGACAGACGGTCATGGGTGCACAGAGAGTAAAGGGGACGGGGTATGAGTGTGCTGAGGGTCGGAGAGACAGTCACGGGTGCACATAGAGTGAAAGGGACGGGGTCTGTGAGTGTGCTGAGGGTCAGAGAGACAGTCACGAGTGCACAGAGAGTAAAGGGGACGGGGTGTGTGTGAGTGTGCTGAGGGTCGGAGAGACGGTGAGGGGTGCACAGAGAATAAAGGGGACGGGGTGTGTATGTGTGTGTGCTGAGGGTCAGAGAGATGGACACGGGAGCACAGAGAGTAATGGGGACGTGGTGTGTGTGTGTGTGCTGAGGGTCGGAGAGACGGTCACGGGTGCACAGAGAGTAAAGGGGACGGTGTGTGTGAGAGTGCTGAGGGTCGGAGAGACGGTCACGGGTGCACAGAGAGTAAAGGGAACAGTGTGTGTGTGTGTGTGTGTGTGCTGAGGGTCGGCAAAACTGTCACGGGTGCAGAGAGTAAAGGGGACGGTGTGTGTGAGAGTACTGAGGGTCGGAGAGACGGTCACAGGTGCACAGAGAGTAAAGGGGACCGGGTGTGTGTGAGCGTGCTGAGGGTCGCAGAGACGGTCATGGTTGCACAGAGAGTAAAGGGGACGGGGTGTGTGAGTGTGCCGAGGGTCGGAGAGTCGGTCATGGGTACACAGAGAGTAAAGGGGACAGGGTGTGTGTGAGTGTGCTGAGGGTCGGAGAGACGGTCATGGTTGCACAGAGAGTAAAGGGGACGGGGTGTGTGTGAGTGTGCTGAGGGTCGGAGAGACGGTCACGGGTGCACAGAGAGTAAAGGGGACGGGGTGTGTGTGAGTGTGCTGAGTGTTGGAGAGACAGTCACGGGTGCACAGAGAGTAAAGGGGATGGGTGTGTGTGAGTGTGCTGAGGGTCGGAGAGACAGTAATGGTTGCACAGAGAGTAAATGGGACGGGGTGTGTGAGTGTGCTGAGGGTCGGAGAGGGTCAGGGGTGCACAGAGAGTAAAGGGGATGGGGTGTGTGTGAGTGTGCTGAGGGTCGGAGAGACGGTCACGGGTGCACAGAGAGTAAAGCGGACAGGGTGTGTGTGAGTGTGCTGAGGGTCGGAGAGACGGTCATGGGTGCACAGAGAGTAAAGAGGACGGGGTGTGTGAGTGTGCTGAGGGTCGGAGAGACAGTCACGGGTGCACAGAGAGTAAAGGGGTCAGGGTGTGTGTGAGTGTGCTGAGGGTCGGAGAGACGGTCACGGGTGCAGAGACAGTAAAGGGGACGGGGTGTGTGTGTGTGCTAAGGGTCAGAGAGACGGTCACAGCAGCACAGAGCGTAAAGGGGACAGGCTGTGTGAGTGTGCTGAGGGTCGGACAGACAGTCATGGGTGCACAGAGAGTAAAGAGGACGGGGTGTGTGAGTGTGCTGAGAGTCGGAGCGACGGTTACGGGTGCACAGCGAGTAAAGGGGACAGGGTGTGTGTGAGTGTGCTGAGGGTCGGAGAGACAGTCACGGGTGCACAGAGAGTAAAGGGGTCAGGGTGTGTGTGAGTGTGCTGATGGTCGGAGAGACGGTCACGGGTGCACAGTGAGTAAGGGGGACGGGGTGTGACTGTGCTGAGGGTCGCAGAGACGGTCATTGGTGCACAGAAAGTAAAGGAGACGTGGTATGTGTGAGTGTGCTGAGGGTCGGAGAGGGTCAGGGGTGCACAGAGAGTAAAGAGGATGGGGTGTGTGTGAGTGTGATGAGGGTCGGACGGACGGTGAGGGATGCACAGAGAGTAAAGGGGACATGGTGTGTGATTGTGTGCTGAGGGTCGGAGAGACAGTCATGGGTACAGAGAGCGTAAAGGGGACCGGGTGTGTGTGAGTGTGCTGAGGGTCGGAGAGACGGTCATGGTTGCACAGAGAGTAAAGGGGACGGGGTGTGTGAGTGTGCCGAGGGTCGGAGAGTCGGTCATGGGTACACAGAGAGTAAATGGGACAGGGTGTGTGTGAGTGTGCTGAGGGTCGGAGAGACGGTCATGGTTGCACAGAGTGTAAAGGGGACGGGGTGTGTGAGTGTGCTGAGGGTTGGAGAGATAGTCAGGGGTGCACAGAGAGTAAAGGGGACGGGGTGTGTGTGAGTGTGCTGAGGGTCGGACAGACGGTCACGGGTACACAGCGAGTAAAGGGGACAGGGCGTGTGTGAGTGTGCTGAGTGTCGGAAAGAAAGTGATGGGTGCACAGAGAACAGAGGGAACGGGGTGTGTGTGTATGTGCTGAGGGTCGGAGAGACAGTAACGGGTGCACAGAGGGTAAAGGGGACGGGGTGTGTGTGTGCGCTGAGGGTCGGAGAGACGGTCACAGGTACACAGAGAGTAATGGGGACGTGGTGTGTGTGTGTCTGCTGAGAGTCGGAGAGACGGTCACGGGTGCACAGAGAGTAAAGGGGACGGGGTGTGAGTGAGTGTGCTGAGGGTCGGAGAGACGGTTATGGGTGCAAAGAGAGTAAAGGGGACGGGGTGTGTGAGTGTGCTGAGGGTCGGAGAGACGGTCACGGGTGCACAGAGATTACAGGGAACGGGGTGAGTGTGAGTGTGTGTTGAGGCTCGGAGAGACATTCACAGGTGCACAGACAGTAAAGGGGACAGGATGTGTGAGTGTGCTAAGGGACCAAGAGACAGTCACGTGTGCACAGAGAGTGAAGGGGACAGGGGGTGTGTGTGTGTGTGTGTCTGTGTGTGCTAAGGCTCAGAGAGACGTTCATGGGTGCACAGAGAGTAAAGGGGACGGGGTGTGTGAGTGTGCTGAGGGTCGGAGAGCCAGTCACGGGTGCACAGAGAGTAAAGGGGACGGGGTGTGTGTGAGTGTGCTGAGGGTTGCAGAGACAGTCACGGGTGCACAGAGAGTAAAGGGGATGGGTGTGTGTGAGTGTGCTGAGGGTCGGAGAGACAGTCATGGTTGCACAGAGAGTAAATGGGACGGGGTGTGTGAGTGTGCTGAGGGTTGGAGAGACGGTCAGGGGTGCACCGAGTGTAAAGGGGACGGGGTGTGTGTGAGCGTGCTGAGGGTTGGAGAGACTGTCAGGGGTGCACAGAGAGTAAAGAGGACGGGGTGTGTGTAAGTGTGCTGAGGGTCGGAGAGACGGTCACGGGTGCACAGAGAGTAAAGGGGACGGGTGTGTGTGAGTGTGCTGAGGGTTGGAGAGACGGTCAGGGGTGCACAGAGTGTAAAGGGGACGGGGTGTGTGTGAGTGTGCTGAGGGTCGGAGAGACGGTCACGGGTGCACAGAGATTAAAGGGGACGGGGTGTGTGTGAGTGTGCTGAGGGTCGGAGAGGGTCAGGGGTGCACAGAGAGTAAAGGGGATGGGGTGTGCGTGAGTGTGCTGATGGACCGAGAGACGGTCACGGGTGCACAGAGAGTAAAGGGGACAGGGGCTGTGGGTGTGTGTGTGTGTGTGTGTGTCCGCTAAGGGTCAGAGAGACGTTCATGGGTGCACAAAGAGGAAAGGGTCGGGGGGTGTGTGAGTGTGCTGAGGTTCGGAGAGACGGTCATGGGTGCACAGAGAGTAAAGGGGACGGGGTATGAGTGTGCTGAGGGTCGGAGAGACTGTCACGGGTGCGCAGAGAGTGAAGGGGACGGGGTGTGTGAGTGTGCTGAGGGTCGGAAAGACAGTCACGGGTGCCCAGAGAATAAAGGGGACGAGGTGTGTGAGTGTGCTGAGGGTCGGAGAGACGGTCATGGGTGCAGACAGAGTACAGGGGACTGCGTGTGTGAGTTTGCTGAGGGTCGGAGAGACGGTCACGGGTGCACAGAGAGTAAAGGGGACGGTGTGTGAGTGTGCTGTGGGTCGGAGAGACGGTCATGGGTGCACAGAGAGTGAAGGGTACGAGGTGTGTGAGTGTGCTGAGGGTCGGAGAGACGGTCATGACTGCACAGAGAGTGAAGGGTACAGAGTGTGTGTGAGTGTGCTGAGGGTCGGAGAGACAGTCATGGGTGCAGAGAGAGTACAGGGGACTGCGTGTGTGAGTGTGCTGAGGGTCAGAGATATGGTCACGGGTGCACAGAGAGTAAAGGGGACGGGGTGTGTGAGTGAGAACTGAGGGTCGGAGAGACGGTTATGGGTGCACAGAGAGTAAAGGGGACGGGGTGTGTGAGTGTGCTGAGGGACCGAGAGACAGTCACGGGTGCACAGAGAGTAAAGGGGACGGGGGGTGTGTGTGTGTGTGTGTCCACTAAGGGTCAGAGAGACGTTCATGGCTGCACAAAGAGGAAAGGGGACGGGGGGGTGTGTGAGTGTGCTGAGGGTTGGAGAGACGGTCAGGGGTGCACAGAGTGTAAAGGGGACGGGGTGTGTGTGAGTGTGCTGAGAGTCGGAGAGATGGTCACGGGTGCACAGAGATTAAAGGGGACGGGGTGTGTGTGAGTGTGCTGAGGGTCGGAGAGGGTCAGGGGTGCACAGAGAGTAAAGGGGATGGGGTGTGTGTGAGTGTGCTGAGGGACCGAGAGACGGTCACGGGTGCACAGAGAGTAAAGGGGACAGGGGCTGTGTGTGTGTGTGTGTGTGTGTGTCCGCTAAGGGTCAGAGAGACGTTCATGGGTGCACAGAGAGTAAAGGGGACGGTGTGTGAGTGTGCTGTGGGTCGGAGAGACGGTCATGGGTGCACAGAGAGTGACGGGTACAGAGTGTGTGTGAGTGTGCTGAGGGTCGGAGAGACGGTCATGGGTGCAGAGAGAGTACAGGGGACTGCGTGTGTGAGTTTGCTGAGGGTCGGAGAGACGGTCACGGGTGCAGAGAGAGTAAAGGGGACGGTGTTTGAGTGTGCTGAGGGTCAGAGAGATGGTCACGGGTGCACAGAGAGTAAAGGGGACGGGGTGTGTGAGTGAGAACTGAGGGTCGGAGAGACGGTTATGGGTGCACAGAGAGTAAAGGGGACGGGGGGTGTGTGAGTGTGCTGAGGGTTGGAGAGACGGTCAGGGGTGCACAGAGTGTAAAGGGGACGGGGTGTGTGTGAGTGTGCTGAGGGTCGGAGAGACGGTCACGGGTGCACAGAGATTAAAGGGGACGGGGTGTGTGTGAGTGTGCTGAGGGTCGGAGAGGGTCAGGGGTGCACAGAGAGTAAAGGGGATGGGGTGTGCGTGAGTGTGCTGATGGACCGAGAGACGGTCACGGGTGCACAGAGAGTAAAGGGGACAGGGGCTGTGGGTGTGTGTGTGTGTGTGTGTGTCCGCTAAGGGTCAGAGAGACGTTCATGGGTGCACAAAGAGGAAAGGGTCGGGGGGTGTGTGAGTGTGCTGAGGGTCGGAGAGACGGTCAGGGGTGCACAGAGAGTAAAGGGGACGGGGTGTGTGTGAGTGTGCTGAGGGTCGGGGAGACGGTCACGGGTGCACAGAGATTAAAGGGGACGGGGTGTGTGTGAGTGTGCTGAGGGTCGGAGAGGGTCAGGGGTGCACAGAGAGTAAAGGGGATGGGGTGTGTGTGAGTGTGCTGAGGGTCGGAGAGACGGTCATGGGTGCACAGAGAGTAAAGCAGACAGGGTGTGCGAGTATGTGCTGAGGGTCGGAGGCACGGTCATGGGTGCACAGAGAGTAAAGGGGATGGGGTGTGTGTGAGCGTGCTGAGGGTCGGAGAGAGGGTCACGGGTACACAGCGAGTAAAAGGGACAGGGCGTGTGTGAGTGTGCTGAGTGTCGGAGAGACTGTGATGGGTGCACAGAGAATAGAGGGGACGGGGTGTGTGTGTATGTGCTGAGGGTCGGAGAGACAGTCACGGGTGCACAGAGGGTAAAGGGGACGGGGTGCGAGTGTGTGTGCGCGCGCGCGCGCGTGCGCTGAGAGTCAGAGAGACGGTCACGGGTGCACAGAGAGTAAAGGGGACAGTGTGTGTGTGTGTGTGTGCTGAGGGTCGGCAAACCTGTCACGGGTGCAGAGACGAAAGGTGTCTGTGTGTGTGAGTGTGCTGAGGGTCAGAGAGACAGTCACGGGTGCACAGAGATTAAAGGGGACGGGGTGTGTGTGAGTGTGCTGAGGGTCGGAGAGGGTCAGGGGTGCACAGAGAGTAAAGGGGACGGAGTGTGTGTGAGTGTGCTGAGGGTCGGAGAGACGGTCACGGGTGCACAGAGATTAAAGGGGACGGGGTGTGTGTGAATGTGCTGAGGGTCGGAGAGGGTCAGGGGTGCACAGAGAATAAAGGGGATGGGGTGTGTGTGAGTGTGCTGAGGGTCGGAGAGACGGTCACGGGTGCACAGAGAGTAAAGCGGACAGGGTGTGTGTGAGTGTGCTGAGGGTCGGAGAGATGGTCATGAGTGCACAGAGAGTAAAGGGGACGGGGTGTGTGTGTGCTGAGGGTCGGAGACAGTCAAGGGTGCACCGAGAGTAAAGAGGACGGGGTGTGTGAGTGTGCTGAGGGTCGGAGAGACAGTCACGGGTGCAGATACAGTAAAGGGGACGGGGTGTGTGTGTGTGCTAAGGGTCAGAGACACGGTCTCAGCAGCACAGAGCGTAAAGGGGACAGGCTGTGTGAGTGTGCTGAGGGTCGGAGAGACAGTCACGGGTGCAGAGAGAGTAAAGGGGACGGGGTGTGTGTGAGTGCTGAGGGTCGGAGAGACGGTTACGGGTGCACAGCGAGTAAAGGGGACCGGGTGTGTGTGAGCGTGCTGAGGGTCGGAGAGACGGTCATGGTTGCACAGAGAGTAAAGGGGACGGGGTGTGTGTGAGTGTGCTGAGGGTCGGAGAGACGGTCACGGGTGCACAGAGAGTAAAGGGGACGGGGTGTGTGTGAGTGTGCTGAGTGTTGGAGAGACAGTCACGGGTGCACAGAGAGTAAAGGGGATGGGTGTGTGTGAGTGTGCTGAGGGTCGGAGAGACAGTAATGGTTGCACAGAGAGTAAATGGGACGGGGTGTGTGAGTGTGCTGAGGGTCGGAGAGGGTCAGGGGTGCACAGAGAGTAAAGGGGATGGGGTGTGTGTGAGTGTGCTGAGGGTCGGAGAGACGGTCACGGGTGCACAGAGAGTAAAGCGGACAGGGTGTGTGTGAGTGTGCTGAGGGTCGGAGAGACGGTCATGGGTGCACAGAGAGTAAAGAGGACGGGGTGTGTGAGTGTGCTGAGGGTCGGAGAGACAGTCACGGGTGCACAGAGAGTAAAGGGGTCAGGGTGTGTGTGAGTGTGCTGAGGGTCGGAGAGACGGTCACGGGTGCAGAGACAGTAAAGGGGACGGGGTGTGTGTGTGTGCTAAGGGTCAGAGAGACGGTCACAGCAGCACAGAGCGTAAAGGGGACAGGCTGTGTGAGTGTGCTGAGGGTCGGACAGACAGTCATGGGTGCACAGAGAGTAAAGAGGACGGGGTGTGTGAGTGTGCTGAGAGTCGGAGCGACGGTTACGGGTGCACAGCGAGTAAAGGGGACAGGGTGTGTGTGAGTGTGCTGAGGGTCGGAGAGACAGTCACGGGTGCACAGAGAGTAAAGGGGTCAGGGTGTGTGTGAGTGTGCTGATGGTCGGAGAGACGGTCACGGGTGCACAGTGAGTAAGGGGGACGGGGTGTGACTGTGCTGAGGGTCGCAGAGACGGTCATTGGTGCACAGAAAGTAAAGGAGACGTGGTATGTGTGAGTGTGCTGAGGGTCGGAGAGGGTCAGGGGTGCACAGAGAGTAAAGAGGATGGGGTGTGTGTGAGTGTGATGAGGGTCGGACGGACGGTGAGGGATGCACAGAGAGTAAAGGGGACATGGTGTGTGATTGTGTGCTGAGGGTCGGAGAGACAGTCATGGGTACAGAGAGCGTAAAGGGGACCGGGTGTGTGTGAGTGTGCCGAGGGTCGGAGAGTCGGTCATGGGTACACAGAGAGTAAATGGGACAGGGTGTGTGTGAGTGTGCTGAGGGTCGGAGAGACGGTCATGGTTGCACAGAGTGTAAAGGGGACGGGGTGTGTGAGTGTGCTGAGGGTTGGAGAGATAGTCAGGGGTGCACAGAGAGTAAAGGGGACGGGGTGTGTGTGAGTGTGCTGAGGGTCGGACAGACGGTCACGGGTACACAGCGAGTAAAGGGGACAGGGCGTGTGTGAGTGTGCTGAGTGTCGGAAAGAAAGTGATGGGTGCACAGAGAACAGAGGGAACGGGGTGTGTGTGTATGTGCTGAGGGTCGGAGAGACAGTAACGGGTGCACAGAGGGTAAAGGGGACGGGGTGTGTGTGTGCGCCGAGGGTCGGAGAGACGGTCACAGGTACACAGAGAGTAATGGGGACGTGGTGTGTGTGTGTCTGCTGAGAGTCGGAGAGACGGTCACGGGTGCACAGAGAGTAAAGGGGACGGGGTGTGAGTGAGTGTGCTGAGGGTCGGAGAGACGGTTATGGGTGCAAAGAGAGTAAAGGGGACGGGGTGTGTGAGTGTGCTGAGGGTCGGAGAGACGGTCACGGGTGCACAGAGATTACAGGGAACGGGGTGAGTGTGAGTGTGTGTTGAGGCTCGGAGAGACATTCACAGGTGCACAGACAGTAAAGGGGACAGGATGTGTGAGTGTGCTAAGGGACCAAGAGACAGTCACGTGTGCACAGAGAGTGAAGGGGACAGGGGGTGTGTGTGTGTGTGTCTGTGTGTGCTAAGGCTCAGAGAGACGTTCATGGGTGCACAGAGAGTAAAGGGGACGGGGTGTGTGAGTGTGCTGAGGGTCGGAGAGCCAGTCACGGGTGCACAGAGAGTAAAGGGGACGGGGTGTGTGTGAGTGTGCTGAGGGTTGCAGAGACAGTCACGGGTGCACAGAGAGTAAAGGGGATGGGTGTGTGTGAGTGTGCTGAGGGTCGGAGAGACAGTCATGGTTGCACAGAGAGTAAATGGGACGGGGTGTGTGAGTGTGCTGAGGGTTGGAGAGACGGTCAGGGGTGCACCGAGTGTAAAGGGGACGGGGTGTGTGTGAGCGTGCTGAGGGTTGGAGAGACTGTCAGGGGTGCACAGAGAGTAAAGGGGACGGGGTGTGTGTAAGTGTGCTGAGGGTCGGAGAGACGGTCACGGGTGCACAGAGAGTAAAGGGGACGGGTGTGTGTGAGTGTGCTGAGGGACCGAGAGACGGTCACGGGTGCACAGAGAGTAAAGGGGACAGGGGGTGTGTGTGTGTGTGTCTGAGCTGAGGGTCAGAGGGACGGTCACGGGTGCACAGAGAGTAAAGGGGACGGGGTGTGTGTGAGTCTGCTGAGGGTCGGAGAGACGGTCATGGCTGCACAGAGAGTAAAAGGGACGGGGTGTGTGTGAGTGTGTTCTGAGGTTCGGAGAGACGGTCATGGGTGCACAGAGAGTAAAGGGGACGGGGTATGAGTGTGCTGAGGGTCGGAGAGACTGTCACGGGTGCGCAGAGAGTGAAGGGGACGGGGTGTGTGAGTGTGCTGAGGGTCGGAAAGACAGTCACGGGTGCCCAGAGAATAAAGGCGACGAGGTGTGTGAGTGTGCTGAGGGTCGGAGAGACGGTCATGGGTGCAGACAGAGTACAGGGGACTGCGTGTGTGAGTTTGCTGAGGGTCGGAGAGACGGTCACGGGTGCACAGAGAGTAAAGGGGACGGTGTGTGAGTGTGCTGTGGGTCGGAGAGACGGTCATGGGTGCACAGAGAGTGAAGGGTACGAGGTGTGTGAGTGTGCTGAGGGTCGGAGAGACGGTCATGACTGCACAGAGAGTGAAGGGTACAGAGTGTGTGTGAGTGTGCTGAGGGTCGGAGAGACAGTCATGGGTGCAGAGAGAGTACAGGGGACTGCGTGTGTGAGTGTGCTGAGGGTCAGAGATATGGTCACGGGTGCACAGAGAGTAAAGGGGACGGGGTGTGTGAGTGAGAACTGAGGGTCGGAGAGACGGTTATGGGTGCACAGAGAGTAAAGGGGACGGGGTGTGTGAGTGTGCTGAGGGACCGAGAGACAGTCACGGGTGCACAGAGAGTAAAGGGGACGGGGGGTGTGTGTGTGTGTGTGTCCACTAAGGGTCAGAGAGACGTTCATGGCTGCACAAAGAGGAAAGGGGACGGGGGGGTGTGTGAGTGTGCTGAGGGTCGGAGAGATGGTCACGGGTGCACAGAGATTAAAGGGGACGGGGTGTGTGTGAGTGTGCTGAGGGTCGGAGAGGGTCAGGGGTGCACAGAGAGTAAAGGGGATGGGGTGTGTGTGAGTGTGCTGAGGGACCGAGAGACGGTCACGGGTGCACAGAGAGTAAAGGGGACAGGGGCTGTGTGTGTGTGTGTGTGTGTGTGTCCGCTAAGGGTCAGAGAGACGTTCATGGGTGCACAGAGAGTAAAGGGGACGGTGTGTGAGTGTGCTGTGGGTCGGAGAGACGGTCATGGGTGCACAGAGAGTGAAGGGTACAGAGTGTGTGTGAGTGTGCTGAGGGTCGGAGAGACGGTCATGGGTGCAGAGAGAGTACAGGGGACTGCGTGTGTGAGTTTGCTGAGGGTCGGAGAGACGGTCACGGGTGCAGAGAGAGTAAAGGGGACGGTGTTTGAGTGTGCTGAGGGTCAGAGAGATGGTCACGGGTGCACAGAGAGTAAAGGGGACGGGGTGTGTGAGTGAGAACTGAGGGTCGGAGAGACGGTTATGGGTGCACAGAGAGTAAAGGGGACGGGGTGTGTGTGTGTGTGTGTCCACTAAGGGTCAGAGAGACATTCATGGGTGCACAAAGAGGAAAGGGGACGGGGGGTGTGTGAGTGTGCTGAGGGTTGGAGAGACGGTCAGGGGTGCACAGAGTGTAAAGGGGACGGGGTGTGTGTGAGTGTGCTGAGGGTCGGAGAGACGGTCACGGGTGCACAGAGATTAAAGGGGACGGGGTGTGTGTGAGTGTGCTGAGGGTCGGAGAGGGTCAGGGGTGCACAGAGAGTAAAGGGGATGGGGTGTGCGTGAGTGTGCTGATGGACCGAGAGACGGTCACGGGTGCACAGAGAGTAAAGGGGACAGGGGCTGTGGGTGTGTGTGTGTGTGTGTGTGTCCGCTAAGGGTCAGAGAGACGTTCATGGGTGCACAAAGAGGAAAGGGTCGGGGGGTGTGTGAGTGTGCTGAGGTTCGGAGAGACGGTCATGGGTGCACAGAGAGTAAAGGGGACGGGGTATGAGTGTGCTGAGGGTCGGAGAGACTGTCACGGGTGCGCAGAGAGTGAAGGGGACGGGGTGTGTGAGTGTGCTGAGGGTCGGAAAGACAGTCACGGGTGCCCAGAGAATAAAGGGGACGAGGTGTGTGAGTGTGCTGAGGGTCGGAGAGACGGTCATGGGTGCAGACAGAGTACAGGGGACTGCGTGTGTGAGTTTGCTGAGGGTCGGAGAGACGGTCACGGGTGCACAGAGAGTAAAGGGGACGGTGTGTGAGTGTGCTGTGGGTCGGAGAGACGGTCATGGGTGCACAGAGAGTGAAGGGTACGAGGTGTGTGAGTGTGCTGAGGGTCGGAGAGACGGTCATGACTGCACAGAGAGTGAAGGGTACAGAGTGTGTGTGAGTGTGCTGAGGGTCGGAGAGACAGTCATGGGTGCAGAGAGAGTACAGGGGACTGCGTGTGTGAGTGTGCTGAGGGTCAGAGATATGGTCACGGGTGCACAGAGAGTAAAGGGGACGGGGTGTGTGAGTGAGAACTGAGGGTCGGAGAGACGGTTATGGGTGCACAGAGAGTAAAGGGGACGGGGTGTGTGAGTGTGCTGAGGGACCGAGAGACAGTCACGGGTGCACAGAGAGTAAAGGGGACGGGGGGTGTGTGTGTGTGTGTGTCCACTAAGGGTCAGAGAGACGTTCATGGCTGCACAAAGAGGAAAGGGGACGGGGGGGTGTGTGAGTGTGCTGAGGGTTGGAGAGACGGTCAGGGGTGCACAGAGTGTAAAGGGGACGGGGTGTGTGTGAGTGTGCTGAGGGTCGGAGAGATGGTCACGGGTGCACAGAGATTAAAGGGGACGGGGTGTGTGTGAGTGTGCTGAGGGTCGGAGAGGGTCAGGGGTGCACAGAGAGTAAAGGGGATGGGGTGTGTGTGAGTGTGCTGAGGGACCGAGAGACGGTCACGGGTGCACAGAGAGTAAAGGGGACAGGGGCTGTGTGTGTGTGTGTGTGTGTGTGTCCGCTAAGGGTCAGAGAGACGTTCATGGGTGCACAGAGAGTAAAGGGGACGGTGTGTGAGTGTGCTGTGGGTCGGAGAGACGGTCATGGGTGCACAGAGAGTGAAGGGTACAGAGTGTGTGTGAGTTGTGAGTGTGCTGAGGGTCGGAGAGACGGTCATGGGTGCAGAGAGAGTACAGGGGACTGCGTGTGTGAGTTTGCTGAGGGTCGGAGAGACGGTCACGGGTGCAGAGAGAGTAAAGGGGACGGTGTTTGAGTGTGCTGAGGGTCAGAGAGATGGTCACGGGTGCACAGAGAGTAAAGGGGACGGGGTGTGTGAGTGAGAACTGAGGGTCGGAGAGACGGTTATGGGTGCACAGAGAGTAAAGGGGACGGGGTGTGTGTGTGTGTGTGTTCACTAAGGGTCAGAGAGACATTCATGGGTGCACAGAGTGTAAAGGGGACGGGGTGTGTGTGAGTGTGCTGAGGGTCGGAGAGACGGTCACGGGTGCACAGAGATTAAAGGGGACGGGGTGTGTGTGAGTGTGCTGAGGGTCGGAGAGGGTCAGGGGTGCACAGAGAGTAAAGGGGATGGGGTGTGCGTGAGTGTGCTGATGGACCGAGAGACGGTCACGGGTGCACAGAGAGTAAAGGGGACAGGGGCTGTGGGTGTGTGTGTGTGTGTGTGTGTCCGCTAAGGGTCAGAGAGACGTTCATGGGTGCACAAAGAGGAAAGGGTCGGGGGGTGTGTGAGTGTGCTGAGGGTCGGAGAGACGGTCAGGGGTGCACAGAGAGTAAAGGGGACGGGGTGTGTGTGAGTGTGCTGAGGGTCGGGGAGACGGTCACGGGTGCACAGAGATTAAAGGGGACGGGGTGTGTGTGAGTGTGCTGAGGGTCGGAGAGGGTCAGGGGTGCACAGAGAGTAAAGGGGATGGGGTGTGTGTGAGTGTGCTGAGGGTCGGAGAGACGGTCATGGGTGCACAGAGAGTAAAGCAGACAGGGTGTGCGAGTATGTGCTGAGGGTCGGAGGCACGGTCATGGGTGCACAGAGAGTAAAGGGGATGGGGTGTGTGTGAGCGTGCTGAGGGTCGGAGAGAGGGTCACGGGTACACAGCGAGTAAAAGGGACAGGGCGTGTGTGAGTGTGCTGAGTGTCGGAGAGACTGTGATGGGTGCACAGAGAATAGAGGGGACGGGGTGTGTGTGTATGTGCTGAGGGTCGGAGAGACAGTCACGGGTGCACAGAGGGTAAAGGGGACGGGGTGCGAGTGTGTGTGCGCTGCGCGCGCGTGCGCTGAGGGTCGGAGTGACGGTCACGGGTGCACAGAGAGTAAAGGCGACGGTATGTGTTAGAGTGCTGAGAGTCGGAGAGACGGTCACGGGTGCACAGAGAGTAAAGGGGACAGTGTGTGTGTGTGTGTGTGCTGAGGGTCGGCAAACCTGTCACGAGTGCACAGAGAGTAAAGGGGACGGGGTGTGTGTGAGTGTGCTGAGGGTCGGAGAGACGGTGAGGGGTGCACAGAGAATAAAGGGGACGGGGTGTGTATGTGTGTGTGCTGAGGGTCAGAGAGATGGACACGGGAGCACAGAGAGTAATGGGGACGTGGTGTGTGTGTGTGTGCTGAGGGTCGGAGAGACGGTCACGGGTGCACAGAGAGTAAAGGGGTGTGTGAGAGTGCTGAGGGTCGGAGAGACGGTCACGGGTGCACAGAGAGTAAAGGGAACAGTGTGTGTGTGTCGTGTGTGCTGAGGGTCGGCAAAACTGTCACGGGTGCAGAGAGTAAAGGGGACGGTGTGTGTGAGACTGAGGGTCGGAGAGACGGTCACAGGTGCACAGAGAGTAAAGGGGACCGGGTGTGTGTGAGCGTGCTGAGGGTCGGAGAGACGGTCATGGTTGCACAGAGAGTAAAGGGGACGGGGTGTGTGAGTGTGCCGAGGGTCGGAGAGTCGGTCATGGGTACACAGAGAGTAAAGGGGACAGGGTGTGTGTGAGTGTGCTGAGGGTCGGAGAGACGGTCATGGTTGCACAGAGAGTAAAGTGGATGGGGTGTGTGTGCGTGTGCTGAGGGTCGGAGAGACGGTCAGGGGTGCACAGAGAGTAAAGGGGACGGGGTGTGTGTGAGTGTGCTGAGGGTTGCAGAGACAGTCACGGGTGCACAGAGAGTAAAGGGGATGGGTGTGTGTGAGTGTGCTGAGGGTCGGAGAGACAGTCATGGTTGCACAGAGAGTAAATGGGACGGGGTGTGTGAGTGTGCTGAGGGTTGGAGAGACGGTCAGGGGTGCACCGAGTGTAAAGGGGACGGGGTGTGTGTGAGCGTGCTGAGGGTTGGAGAGACTGTCAGGGGTGCACAGAGAGTAAAGGGGACGGGGTGTGTGTAAGTGTGCTGAGGGTCGGAGAGACGGTCACGGGTGCACAGAGAGTAAAGGGGACGGGTGTGTGTGAGTGTGCTGAGGGACCGAGAGACGGTCACGGGTGCACAGAGAGTAAAGGGGACAGGGGGTGTGTGTGTGTGTGTCTGAGCTGAGGGTCAGAGGGACGGTCACGGGTGCACAGAGAGTAAAGGGGACGGGGTGTGTGTGAGTCTGCTGAGGGTCGGAGAGACGGTCATGGCTGCACAGAGAGTAAAAGGGACGGGGTGTGTGTGAGTGTGTTCTGAGGTTCGGAGAGACGGTCATGGGTGCACAGAGAGTAAAGGGGACGGGGTATGAGTGTGCTGAGGGTCGGAGAGACTGTCACGGGTGCGCAGAGAGTGAAGGGGACGGGGTGTGTGAGTGTGCTGAGGGTCGGAAAGACAGTCACGGGTGCCCAGAGAATAAAGGCGACGAGGTGTGTGAGTGTGCTGAGGGTCGGAGAGACGGTCATGGGTGCAGACAGAGTACAGGGGACTGCGTGTGTGAGTTTGCTGAGGGTCGGAGAGACGGTCACGGGTGCACAGAGAGTAAAGGGGACGGTGTGTGAGTGTGCTGTGGGTCGGAGAGACGGTCATGGGTGCACAGAGAGTGAAGGGTACGAGGTGTGTGAGTGTGCTGAGGGTCGGAGAGACGGTCATGACTGCACAGAGAGTGAAGGGTACAGAGTGTGTGTGAGTGTGCTGAGGGTCGGAGAGACAGTCATGGGTGCAGAGAGAGTACAGGGGACTGCGTGTGTGAGTGTGCTGAGGGTCAGAGATATGGTCACGGGTGCACAGAGAGTAAAGGGGACGGGGTGTGTGAGTGAGAACTGAGGGTCGGAGAGACGGTTATGGGTGCACAGAGAGTAAAGGGGACGGGGTGTGTGAGTGTGCTGAGGGACCGAGAGACAGTCACGGGTGCACAGAGAGTAAAGGGGACGGGGGGTGTGTGTGTGTGTGTGTCCACTAAGGGTCAGAGAGACGTTCATGGCTGCACAAAGAGGAAAGGGGACGGGGGGGTGTGTGAGTGTGCTGAGGGTCGGAGAGATGGTCACGGGTGCACAGAGATTAAAGGGGACGGGGTGTGTGTGAGTGTGCTGAGGGTCGGAGAGGGTCAGGGGTGCACAGAGAGTAAAGGGGATGGGGTGTGTGTGAGTGTGCTGAGGGACCGAGAGACGGTCACGGGTGCACAGAGAGTAAAGGGGACAGGGGCTGTGTGTGTGTGTGTGTGTGTGTGTCCGCTAAGGGTCAGAGAGACGTTCATGGGTGCACAGAGAGTAAAGGGGACGGTGTGTGAGTGTGCTGTGGGTCGGAGAGACGGTCATGGGTGCACAGAGAGTGAAGGGTACAGAGTGTGTGTGAGTGTGCTGAGGGTCGGAGAGACGGTCATGGGTGCAGAGAGAGTACAGGGGACTGCGTGTGTGAGTTTGCTGAGGGTCGGAGAGACGGTCACGGGTGCAGAGAGAGTAAAGGGGACGGTGTTTGAGTGTGCTGAGGGTCAGAGAGATGGTCACGGGTGCACAGAGAGTAAAGGGGACGGGGTGTGTGAGTGAGAACTGAGGGTCGGAGAGACGGTTATGGGTGCACAGAGAGTAAAGGGGACGGGGTGTGTGTGTGTGTGTGTCCACTAAGGGTCAGAGAGACATTCATGGGTGCACAAAGAGGAAAGGGGACGGGGGGTGTGTGAGTGTGCTGAGGGTTGGAGAGACGGTCAGGGGTGCACAGAGTGTAAAGGGGACGGGGTGTGTGTGAGTGTGCTGAGGGTCGGAGAGACGGTCACGGGTGCACAGAGATTAAAGGGGACGGGGTGTGTGTGAGTGTGCTGAGGGTCGGAGAGGGTCAGGGGTGCACAGAGAGTAAAGGGGATGGGGTGTGCGTGAGTGTGCTGATGGACCGAGAGACGGTCACGGGTGCACAGAGAGTAAAGGGGACAGGGGCTGTGGGTGTGTGTGTGTGTGTGTGTGTCCGCTAAGGGTCAGAGAGACGTTCATGGGTGCACAAAGAGGAAAGGGTCGGGGGGTGTGTGAGTGTGCTGAGGTTCGGAGAGACGGTCATGGGTGCACAGAGAGTAAAGGGGACGGGGTATGAGTGTGCTGAGGGTCGGAGAGACTGTCACGGGTGCGCAGAGAGTGAAGGGGACGGGGTGTGTGAGTGTGCTGAGGGTCGGAAAGACAGTCACGGGTGCCCAGAGAATAAAGGGGACGAGGTGTGTGAGTGTGCTGAGGGTCGGAGAGACGGTCATGGGTGCAGACAGAGTACAGGGGACTGCGTGTGTGAGTTTGCTGAGGGTCGGAGAGACGGTCACGGGTGCACAGAGAGTAAAGGGGACGGTGTGTGAGTGTGCTGTGGGTCGGAGAGACGGTCATGGGTGCACAGAGAGTGAAGGGTACGAGGTGTGTGAGTGTGCTGAGGGTCGGAGAGACGGTCATGACTGCACAGAGAGTGAAGGGTACAGAGTGTGTGTGAGTGTGCTGAGGGTCGGAGAGACAGTCATGGGTGCAGAGAGAGTACAGGGGACTGCGTGTGTGAGTGTGCTGAGGGTCAGAGATATGGTCACGGGTGCACAGAGAGTAAAGGGGACGGGGTGTGTGAGTGAGAACTGAGGGTCGGAGAGACGGTTATGGGTGCACAGAGAGTAAAGGGGACGGGGTGTGTGAGTGTGCTGAGGGACCGAGAGACAGTCACGGGTGCACAGAGAGTAAAGGGGACGGGGGGTGTGTGTGTGTGTGTGTCCACTAAGGGTCAGAGAGACGTTCATGGCTGCACAAAGAGGAAAGGGGACGGGGGGGTGTGTGAGTGTGCTGAGGGTTGGAGAGACGGTCAGGGGTGCACAGAGTGTAAAGGGGACGGGGTGTGTGTGAGTGTGCTGAGGGTCGGAGAGATGGTCACGGGTGCACAGAGATTAAAGGGGACGGGGTGTGTGTGAGTGTGCTGAGGGTCGGAGAGGGTCAGGGGTGCACAGAGAGTAAAGGGGATGGGGTGTGTGTGAGTGTGCTGAGGGACCGAGAGACGGTCACGGGTGCACAGAGAGTAAAGGGGACAGGGGCTGTGTGTGTGTGTGTGTGTGTGTGTCCGCTAAGGGTCAGAGAGACGTTCATGGGTGCACAGAGAGTAAAGGGGACGGTGTGTGAGTGTGCTGTGGGTCGGAGAGACGGTCATGGGTGCACAGAGAGTGAAGGGTACAGAGTGTGTGTGAGTGTGCTGAGGGTCGGAGAGACGGTCATGGGTGCAGAGAGAGTACAGGGGACTGCGTGTGTGAGTTTGCTGAGGGTCGGAGAGACGGTCACGGGTGCAGAGAGAGTAAAGGGGACGGTGTTTGAGTGTGCTGAGGGTCAGAGAGATGGTCACGGGTGCACAGAGAGTAAAGGGGACGGGGTGTGTGAGTGAGAACTGAGGGTCGGAGAGACGGTTATGGGTGCACAGAGAGTAAAGGGGACGGGGTGTGTGTGTGTGTGTGTTCACTAAGGGTCAGAGAGACATTCATGGGTGCACAGAGTGTAAAGGGGACGGGGTGTGTGTGAGTGTGCTGAGGGTCGGAGAGACGGTCACGGGTGCACAGAGATTAAAGGGGACGGGGTGTGTGTGAGTGTGCTGAGGGTCGGAGAGGGTCAGGGGTGCACAGAGAGTAAAGGGGATGGGGTGTGCGTGAGTGTGCTGATGGACCGAGAGACGGTCACGGGTGCACAGAGAGTAAAGGGGACAGGGGCTGTGGGTGTGTGTGTGTGTGTGTGTGTCCGCTAAGGGTCAGAGAGACGTTCATGGGTGCACAAAGAGGAAAGGGTCGGGGGGTGTGTGAGTGTGCTGAGGGTCGGAGAGACGGTCAGGGGTGCACAGAGAGTAAAGGGGACGGGGTGTGTGTGAGTGTGCTGAGGGTCGGGGAGACGGTCACGGGTGCACAGAGATTAAAGGGGACGGGGTGTGTGTGAGTGTGCTGAGGGTCGGAGAGGGTCAGGGGTGCACAGAGAGTAAAGGGGATGGGGTGTGTGTGAGTGTGCTGAGGGTCGGAGAGACGGTCATGGGTGCACAGAGAGTAAAGCAGACAGGGTGTGCGAGTATGTGCTGAGGGTCGGAGGCACGGTCATGGGTGCACAGAGAGTAAAGGGGATGGGGTGTGTGTGAGCGTGCTGAGGGTCGGAGAGAGGGTCACGGGTACACAGCGAGTAAAAGGGACAGGGCGTGTGTGAGTGTGCTGAGTGTCGGAGAGACTGTGATGGGTGCACAGAGAATAGAGGGGACGGGGTGTGTGTGTATGTGCTGAGGGTCGGAGAGACAGTCACGGGTGCACAGAGGGTAAAGGGGACGGGGTGCGAGTGTGTGTGCGCGCGCGCGCGTGCGCTGAGGGTCGGAGTGACGGTCACGGGTGCACAGAGAGTAAAGGCGACGGTATGTGTTAGAGTGCTGAGAGTCGGAGAGACGGTCACGGGTGCACAGAGAGTAAAGGGGACAGTGTGTGTGTGTGTGTGTGCTGAGGGTCGGCAAACCTGTCACGAGTGCACAGAGAGTAAAGGGGACGGGGTGTGTGTGAGTGTGCTGAGGGTCGGAGAGACGGTGAGGGGTGCACAGAGAATAAAGGGGACGGGGTGTGTATGTGTGTGTGCTGAGGGTCAGAGAGATGGACACGGGAGCACAGAGAGTAATGGGGACGTGGTGTGTGTGTGTGTGCTGAGGGTCGGAGAGACGGTCACGGGTGCACAGAGAGTAAAGGGGACGGTGTGTGTGAGAGTGCTGAGGGTCGGAGAGACGGTCACGGGTGCACAGAGAGTAAAGGGAACAGTGTGTGTGTGTGTGTGTGCTGAGGGTCGGCAAAACTGTCACGGGTGCAGAGAGTAAAGGGGACGGTGTGTGTGAGAGTACTGAGGGTCGGAGAGACGGTCACAGGTGCACAGAGAGTAAAGGGGACCGGGTGTGTGTGAGCGTGCTGAGGGTCGGAGAGACGGTCATGGTTGCACAGAGAGTAAAGGGGACGGGGTGTGTGAGTGTGCCGAGGGTCGGAGAGTCGGTCATGGGTACACAGAGAGTAAAGGGGACAGGGTGTGTGTGAGTGTGCTGAGGGTCGGAGAGACGGTCATGGTTGCACAGAGAGTAAAGTGGATGGGGTGTGTGTGCGTGTGCTGAGGGTCGGAGAGACGGTCAGGGGTGCACAGAGAGTAAAGGGGACGGGGTGTGTGTGAGTGTGCTGAGGGTCGGAGAGACGGTCACGGGTGCACAGAGAGTAAAGGGGACGGGGTGTGTGTGAGTGTGCTGAGTGTTGGAGAGACAGTCACGGGTGCACAGAGAGTAAAGGGGATGGGTGTGTGTGAGTGTGCTGAGGGTCGGAGAGACAGTCATGGTTGCACAGAGAGTAAATGGGACGGGGTGTGTGAGTGTGCTGAGGGTTGGAGAGACGGTCAGTGGTGCACAGAGAGTAAAGGGGACGGGGTGTGTGTGAGCGTGCTGAGGGTCGGAGAGACTGTCAGGGGTGCACAGAGATTAAAGGGGACGGGGTGTGTGTGAGTGTGCTGAGGGTCGGAGAGGGTCAGGGGTGCACAGAGAGTAAAGGGGATGGGGTGTGTGTGAGTGTGCTGAGGGTCGGAGAGACGGTCACGGGTGCACAGAGAGTAAAGCGGACAGGGTGTGTGTGAGTGTGCTGAGGGTCGGAGAGACGGTCATGGGTGCACAGAGAGTAAAGAGGACGGGGTGTGTGAGTGTGCTGAGGGTCGGAGAGACAGTCACGGGTGCACAGAGAGTAAAGGGGTCAGGGTGTGTGTGAGTGTGCTCTGGGTCGGAGAGACGGTCACGGGTGCAGAGACAGTAAAGGGGACGGGGTGTGTGTGTGTGCTAAGGGTCAGAGAGACGGTCACAGCAGCACAGAGCGTAAAGGGGACAGGCTGTGTGAGTGTGCTGAGGGTCGGACAGACAGTGTATGGGTGCACAGATTGTAAAGAGGATGGGGTGTGTGAGTGTGCTGAGAGTCGGAGCGACGGTTACGGGTGCACAGCGAGTAAAGGGGACAGGGTGTGTGTGAGTGTGCTGAGGGTCGGAGAGACAGTCACGGGTGCACAGAGAGTAAAGGGGTCAGGGTGTGTGTGAGTGTGCTGATGGTCGGAGAGACGGTCACGGGTGCACAGTGAGTAAGGGGGACGGGGTGTGACTGTGCTGAGGGTCGCAGAGACGGTCATTGGTGCACAGAAAGTAAAGGAGACGTGGTATGTGTGAGTGTGCTCAGGGTCGGAGAGGGTCAGGGGTGCACAGAGAGTAAAGAGGATGGGGTGTGTGTGAGTGTGCTGAGGGTCGGAGAGACGGTGAGGGATGCACAGAGAGTAAAGGGGACATGGTGTGTGATTGTGTGCTGAGGGTCGGAGAGACAGTCATGGGTACAGAGAGCGTAAAGGGGACCGGGTGTGTGTGAGAGTGCTGAGGGTCGGAGAGACGGTCATGGTTGCACAGAGAGTAAAGGCACGGGGTGTGTGAGTGTGCCGAGGGTCGGAGAGTCGGTCATGGGTACACAGAGAGTAAAGGGGACAGGGTGTGTGTGAGTGTGCTGAGGGTCGGAGAGACGGTCATGGTTGCACAGAGTGTAAAGGGGACGGGGTGTGTGAGTGTGCTGAGGGTTGGAGAGATGGTCAGGGGTGCACAGAGAGTAAAGGGGACGGGGTGTGTGTGAGTGTGCTGAGGGTCGGACAGACGGTCACGGGTACACAGTGAGTAAAGGGGACGTGGTGTGTGTGTGTCTGCTGAGAGTCGGAGAGACGGTCACGGGTGCACAGAGAGTAAAGGGGACGGGGTGTGAGTGAGTGTGCTGAGGGTCAGAGAGACAGTCATCGGTGCACAGAGAGTAAAGGGGACGGGATGTGTGAGTTTGAGTGCTGAGGGTCGGAGAGACGGTTATGGGTGCACAGAGAGTAAAGGGGACGGGGTGTGTGAGTGTGCTGAGGGTCGGAGAGACGGTCACGGGTGCACAGAGATTACAGGGAACGGGGTGAGTGTGAGCGTGTGTTGAGGCTCGGAGAGACATTCACAGGTGCACAGACAGTAAAGGGGACAGGATGTGTGAGTGTGCTAAGGGACCAGGAGACAGTCACGTGTGCACAGAGAGTGAAGGGGACAGGGGGTGTGTGTGTGTGTGTCTGTGTGTGCTAAGGCTCAGAGAGACGTTCATGGGTGCACAGAGAGTAAAGGGGACGGGGTGTGTGAGTGTGCTGAGGGTCGGAGAGACAGTCATGGTTGCAGAGAGAGTAAAGGGGACGGGGTGTGTGTGAGTGTGCTGAGAGTTGCAGAGACAGTCACGGGTGCACAGAGTGTAAAGGGGACGGGGTGTGTGTGAGCGTGCTGAGGGTTGGAGAGACTGTCAGGGGTGCACAGAGAGTAAAGGGGACGGGGTGTGTGTGAGTGTGCTGAGGGTCGGAGAGACGGTCACGGGTGCACAGAGATTAAAGAGGACGGGGTGTGTGTGAGTGTGCTGAGGGTCGGAGAGGGTCAGGGGTGCACAGAGAGTAAAGGGGATGGGGTGTGTGTGAGCGTGCTGAGGGTCGGAGAGACGGTCATGGTTGCACAGAGAGTAAAGGGGACGGGGTGTGTGAGTGTGCCGAGGGTCGGAGAGTCGGTCATGGGTACACAGAGAGTAAAGGGGACAGGGTGTGTGTGAGTGTGCTGAGGGTCGGAGAGACGGTCACGGGTGCAGAGAGAGTAAAGGGGACGGTGTTTGAGTGTGCTGAGGGTCAGAGAGATGGTCACGGGTGCACAGAGAGTAAAGGGGACGGGGTGTGTGAGTGAGAACTGAGGGTCGGAGAGACGGTTATGGGTGCACAGAGAGTAAAGGGGACGGGGTGTGTGTGTGTGTGTGTTCACTAAGGGTCAGAGAGACATTCATGGGTGCACAGAGTGTAAAGGGGACGGGGTGTGTGTGAGTGTGCTGAGGGTCGGAGAGACGGTCACGGGTGCACAGAGATTAAAGGGGACGGGGTGTGTGTGAGTGTGCTGAGGGTCGGAGAGGGTCAGGGGTGCACAGAGAGTAAAGGGGATGGGGTGTGCGTGAGTGTGCTGATGGACCGAGAGACGGTCACGGGTGCACAGAGAGTAAAGGGGACAGGGGCTGTGGGTGTGTGTGTGTGTGTGTGTGTCCGCTAAGGGTCAGAGAGACGTTCATGGGTGCACAAAGAGGAAAGGGTCGGGGGGTGTGTGAGTGTGCTGAGGGTCGGAGAGACGGTCAGGGGTGCACAGAGAGTAAAGGGGACGGGGTGTGTGTGAGTGTGCTGAGGGTCGGGGAGACGGTCACGGGTGCACAGAGATTAAAGGGGACGGGGTGTGTGTGAGTGTGCTGAGGGTCGGAGAGGGTCAGGGGTGCACAGAGAGTAAAGGGGATGGGGTGTGTGTGAGTGTGCTGAGGGTCGGAGAGACGGTCATGGGTGCACAGAGAGTAAAGCAGACAGGGTGTGCGAGTATGTGCTGAGGGTCGGAGGCACGGTCATGGGTGCACAGAGAGTAAAGGGGATGGGGTGTGTGTGAGCGTGCTGAGGGTCGGAGAGAGGGTCACGGGTACACAGCGAGTAAAAGGGACAGGGCGTGTGTGAGTGTGCTGAGTGTCGGAGAGACTGTGATGGGTGCACAGAGAATAGAGGGGACGGGGTGTGTGTGTATGTGCTGAGGGTCGGAGAGACAGTCACGGGTGCACAGAGGGTAAAGGGGACGGGGTGCGAGTGTGTGTGCGCGCGCGCGCGCGTGCGCTGAGAGTCAGAGAGACGGTCACGGGTGCACAGAGAGTAAAGGGGACAGTGTGTGTGTGTGAGTGTGCTGAGTGTCGGAGAGACTGTGATGGGTGCACAGAGAATAGAGGGGACGGGGTGTGTGTGTATGTGCTGAGGGTCGGAGAGACAGTCACGGGTGCACAGAGGGTAAAGGGGACGGGGTGCGAGTGTGTGTGCGCGCGCGCGCGTGCGCTGAGGGTCGGAGTGACGGTCACGGGTGCACAGAGAGTAAAGGCGACGGTATGTGTTAGAGTGCTGAGAGTCGGAGAGACGGTCACGGGTGCACAGAGAGTAAAGGGGACAGTGTGTGTGTGTGTGTGTGCTGAGGGTCGGCAAACCTGTCACGAGTGCACAGAGAGTAAAGGGGACGGGGTGTGTGTGAGTGTGCTGAGGGTCGGAGAGACGGTGAGGGGTGCACAGAGAATAAAGGGGACGGGGTGTGTATGTGTGTGTGCTGAGGGTCAGAGAGATGGACACGGGAGCACAGAGAGTAATGGGGACGTGGTGTGTGTGTGTGTGCTGAGGGTCGGAGAGACGGTCACGGGTGCACAGAGAGTAAAGGGGACGGTGTGTGTGAGAGTGCTGAGGGTCGGAGAGACGGTCACGGGTGCACAGAGAGTAAAGGGAACAGTGTGTGTGTGTGTGTGTGCTGAGGGTCGGCAAAACTGTCACGGGTGCAGAGAGTAAAGGGGACGGTGTGTGTGAGAGTACTGAGGGTCGGAGAGACGGTCACAGGTGCACAGAGAGTAAAGGGGACCGGGTGTGTGTGAGCGTGCTGAGGGTCGGAGAGACGGTCATGGTTGCACAGAGAGTAAAGGGGACGGGGTGTGTGAGTGTGCCGAGGGTCGGAGAGTCGGTCATGGGTACACAGAGAGTAAAGGGGACAGGGTGTGTGTGAGTGTGCTGAGGGTCGGAGAGACGGTCATGGTTGCACAGAGAGTAAAGTGGATGGGGTGTGTGTGCGTGTGCTGAGGGTCGGAGAGACGGTCAGGGGTGCACAGAGAGTAAAGGGGACGGGGTGTGTGTGAGTGTGCTGAGGGTCGGAGAGACGGTCACGGGTGCACAGAGAGTAAAGGGGACGGGGTGTGTGTGAGTGTGCTGAGTGTTGGAGAGACAGTCACGGGTGCACAGAGAGTAAAGGGGATGGGTGTGTGTGAGTGTGCTGAGGGTCGGAGAGACAGTCATGGTTGCACAGAGAGTAAATGGGACGGGGTGTGTGAGTGTGCTGAGGGTTGGAGAGACGGTCAGTGGTGCACAGAGAGTAAAGGGGACGGGGTGTGTGTGAGCGTGCTGAGGGTCGGAGAGACTGTCAGGGGTGCACAGAGATTAAAGGGGACGGGGTGTGTGTGAGTGTGCTGAGGGTCGGAGAGGGTCAGGGGTGCACAGAGAGTAAAGGGGATGGGGTGTGTGTGAGTGTGCTGAGGGTCGGAGAGACGGTCACGGGTGCACAGAGAGTAAAGCGGACAGGGTGTGTGTGAGTGTGCTGAGGGTCGGAGAGACGGTCATGGGTGCACAGAGAGTAAAGAGGACGGGGTGTGTGAGTGTGCTGAGGGTCGGAGAGACAGTCACGGGTGCACAGAGAGTAAAGGGGTCAGGGTGTGTGTGAGTGTGCTCTGGGTCGGAGAGACGGTCACGGGTGCAGAGACAGTAAAGGGGACGGGGTGTGTGTGTGTGCTAAGGGTCAGAGAGACGGTCACAGCAGCACAGAGCGTAAAGGGGACAGGCTGTGTGAGTGTGCTGAGGGTCGGACAGACAGTGTATGGGTGCACAGATTGTAAAGAGGATGGGGTGTGTGAGTGTGCTGAGAGTCGGAGCGACGGTTACGGGTGCACAGCGAGTAAAGGGGACAGGGTGTGTGTGAGTGTGCTGAGGGTCGGAGAGACAGTCACGGGTGCACAGAGAGTAAAGGGGTCAGGGTGTGTGTGAGTGTGCTGATGGTCGGAGAGACGGTCACGGGTGCACAGTGAGTAAGGGGGACGGGGTGTGACTGTGCTGAGGGTCGCAGAGACGGTCATTGGTGCACAGAAAGTAAAGGAGACGTGGTATGTGTGAGTGTGCTCAGGGTCGGAGAGGGTCAGGGGTGCACAGAGAGTAAAGAGGATGGGGTGTGTGTGAGTGTGCTGAGGGTCGGAGAGACGGTGAGGGATGCACAGAGAGTAAAGGGGACATGGTGTGTGATTGTGTGCTGAGGGTCGGAGAGACAGTCATGGGTACAGAGAGCGTAAAGGGGACCGGGTGTGTGTGAGAGTGCTGAGGGTCGGAGAGACGGTCATGGTTGCACAGAGAGTAAAGGCACGGGGTGTGTGAGTGTGCCGAGGGTCGGAGAGTCGGTCATGGGTACACAGAGAGTAAAGGGGACAGGGTGTGTGTGAGTGTGCTGAGGGTCGGAGAGACGGTCATGGTTGCACAGAGTGTAAAGGGGACGGGGTGTGTGAGTGTGCTGAGGGTTGGAGAGATGGTCAGGGGTGCACAGAGAGTAAAGGGGACGGGGTGTGTGTGAGTGTGCTGAGGGTCGGACAGACGGTCACGGGTACACAGTGAGTAAAGGGGACGTGGTGTGTGTGTGTCTGCTGAGAGTCGGAGAGACGGTCACGGGTGCACAGAGAGTAAAGGGGACGGGGTGTGAGTGAGTGTGCTGAGGGTCAGAGAGACAGTCATCGGTGCACAGAGAGTAAAGGGGACGGGATGTGTGAGTTTGAGTGCTGAGGGTCGGAGAGACGGTTATGGGTGCACAGAGAGTAAAGGGGACGGGGTGTGTGAGTGTGCTGAGGGTCGGAGAGACGGTCACGGGTGCACAGAGATTACAGGGAACGGGGTGAGTGTGAGCGTGTGTTGAGGCTCGGAGAGACATTCACAGGTGCACAGACAGTAAAGGGGACAGGATGTGTGAGTGTGCTAAGGGACCAGGAGACAGTCACGTGTGCACAGAGAGTGAAGGGGACAGGGGGTGTGTGTGTGTGTGTCTGTGTGTGCTAAGGCTCAGAGAGACGTTCATGGGTGCACAGAGAGTAAAGGGGGACGGGGTGTGTGAGTGTGCTGAGGGTCGGAGAGACAGTCATGGTTGCAGAGAGAGTAAAGGGGACGGGGTGTGTGTGAGTGTGCTGAGAGTTGCAGAGACAGTCACGGGTGCACAGAGTGTAAAGGGGACGGGGTGTGTGTGAGCGTGCTGAGGGTTGGAGAGACTGTCAGGGGGTGCACAGAGAGTAAAGGGGACGGGGTGTGTGTGAGTGTGCTGAGGGTCGGAGAGACGGTCACGGGTGCACAGAGATTAAAGAGGACGGGGTGTGTGTGAGTGTGCTGAGGGTCGGAGAGGGTCAGGGGTGCACAGAGAGTAAAGGGGATGGGGTGTGTGTGAGCGTGCTGAGGGTCGGAGAGACGGTCATGGTTGCACAGAGAGTAAAGGGGACGGGGTGTGTGAGTGTGCCGAGGGTCGGAGAGTCGGTCATGGGTACACAGAGAGTAAAGGGGACAGGGTGTGTGTGAGTGTGCTGAGGGTCGGAGAGACGGTCATGGTTGCACAGAGAGTAAAGTGGATCGGGTGTGTGTGCGTGTGCTGAGGGTCGGAGAGACGGTCAGGGGTGCACAGAGAGTAAAGGGGACGGGGTGTGTGTGAGTGTGCTGAGGGTCGGAGAGACGGTCACGGGTGCACAGAGAGTAAAGGGGACGGGGTGTGTGTGAGTGTGCTGAGTGTTGGAGAGACAGTCACGGGTGCACAGAGAGTAAAGGGGATGGGTGTGTGTGAGTGTGCTGAGGGTCGGAGAGACAGTCATGGTTGCACAGAGAGTAAATGGGACGGGGTGTGTGAGTGTGCTGAGGGTTGGAGAGACGGTCAGTGGTGCACAGAGATTAAAGGGGACGGGGTGTGTGTGAGTGTGCTGAGGGTCGGAGAGGGTCAGGGGTGCACAGAGAGTAAAGGGGATGGGGTGTGTGTGAGTGTGCTGAGGGTCGGAGAGACGGTCACGGGTGCACAGAGAGTAAAGCGGACAGGGTGTGTGTGAGTGTGCTGAGGGTCGGAGAGACGGTCATGGGTGCACAGAGAGTAAAGAGGACGGGGTGTGTGAGTGTGCTGAGGGTCGGAGAGACAGTCACGGGTGCACAGAGAGTAAAGGGGTCAGGGTGTGTGTGAGTGTGCTGTGGGTCGGAGAGACGGTCACGGGTGCAGAGACAGTAAAGGGGACGGGGTGTGTGTGTGTGCTAAGGGTCAGAGAGACGGTCACAGCAGCACAGAGCGTAAAGGGGACAGGCTGTGTGAGTGTGCTGAGGGTCGGACAGACAGTCATGGGTGCACAGAGAGTAAAGAGGATGGGGTGTGTGAGTGTGCTGAGAGTCGGAGCGACGGTTACGGGTGCACAGCGAGTAAAGGGGACAGGGTGTGTGTGAGTGTGCTGAGGGTCGGAGAGACAGTCACGGGTGCACAGAGAGTAAAGGGGTCAGGGTGTGTGTGAGTGTGCTGATGGTCGGAGAGACGGTCACGGGTGCACAGTGAGTAAGGGGGACGGGGTGTGACTGTGCTGAGGGTCGCAGAGACGGTCATTGGTGCACAGAAAGTAAAGGAGACGTGGTATGTGTGAGTGTGCTCAGGGTCGGAGAGGGTCAGGGGTGCACAGAGAGTAAAGAGGATGGGGTGTGTGTGAGTGTGCTGAGGGTCGGAGAGACGGTGAGGGATGCACAGAGAGTAAAGGGGACATGGTGTGTGATTGTGTGCTGAGGGTCGGAGAGACAGTCATGGGTACAGAGAGCGTAAAGGGGACCGGGTGTGTGTGAGAGTGCTGAGGGTCGGAGAGACGGTCATGGTTGCACAGAGAGTAAAGGGGACGGGGTGTGTGAGTGTGCCGAGGGTCGGAGAGTCGGTCATGGGTACACAGAGAGTAAAGGGGACAGGGTGTGTGTGAGTGTGCTGAGGGTCGGAGAGACGGTCATGGTTGCACAGAGTGTAAAGGGACGGGGTGTGTGAGTGTGCTGAGGGTTGGAGAGATGGTCAGGGGTGCACAGAGAGTAAAGGGGACGGGGTGTGTGTGAGTGTGCTGAGGGTCGGACAGACGGTCACGGGTACACAGTGAGTAAAGGGGACAGGGCGTGTGTGAGTGTGCTGAGTGTCGGAAAGAAAGTGATGGGTGCACAGAGAACAGAGGGGACGGGGTGTGTGTGTATGTGCTGAGGGTCGGAGAGACAGTAACGGGTGCACAGAGGGTAAAGGGGACGGGGTGTGTGTGTGCGCTGAGGGTCGGAGAGACGGTCACAGGTACACAGAGAGTAAAGGGGGACGGGGTGTGAGTGAGTGTGCTGAGGGTCAGAGAGACAGTCATCGGTGCACAGAGAGTAAAGGGGACGGGATGTGTGAGTTTGAGTGCTGAGGGTCGGAGAGACGGTTATGGGTGCACAGAGAGTAAAGGGGACGGGGTGTGTGAGTGTGCTGAGGGTCGGAGAGACGGTCACGGGTGCACAGAGATTACAGGGAACGGGGTGAGTGTGAGCGTGTGTTGAGGCTCGGAGAGACATTCACAGGTGCACAGACAGTAAAGGGGACAGGATGTGTGAGTGTGCTAAGGGACCAAGAGACAGTCACGTGTGCACAGAGAGTGAAGGGGACAGGGGGTGTGTGTGTGTGTGTCTGTGTGTGCTAAGGCTCAGAGAGACGTTCATGGGTGCACAGAGAGTAAAGGGGACGGGGTGTGTGAGTGTGCTGAGGGTCGGAGAGACAGTCATGGTTGCAGAGAGAGTAAAGGGGACGGGGTGTGTGTGAGTGTGCTGAGAGTTGCAGAGACAGTCACGGGTGCACAGAGTGTAAAGGGGACGGGGTGTGTGTGAGCGTGCTGAGGGTTGGAGAGACTGTCAGGGGTGCACAGAGAGTAAAGGGGACGGGGTGTGTGTGAGTGTGCTGAGGGTCGGAGAGACGGTCACGGGTGCACAGAGATTAAAGAGGACGTGGTGTGTGTGAGTGTGCTGAGGGTCGGAGAGGGTCAGGGGTGCACAGAGAGTAAAGGGGATGGGGTTGTGTGTGAGTGTGCTGAGGGTCGGAGAGACGGTCATTGGTGCACAGAAAGTAAAGGAGACGTGGTATGTGTGAGTGTGCTCAGGGTCGGAGAGGGTCAGGGGTGCACAGAGAGTAAAGGGGATGGGGTGTGTGTGAGTGTGCTGAGGGTCGGAGAGACGGTGAGGGATGCACAGAGAGTAAAGGGGACATGGTGTGTGATTGTGTGCTGAGGGTCGGAGAGACAGTCATGGGTACAGAGAGCGTAAAGGGGACCGGGTGTGTGTGAGTGTGCTGAGGGTCGGAGAGACGGTCATGGTTGCAGAGAGAGTAAAGGGGACGGGTGTGTGAGTGTGCCGAGGGTCGGAGAGTCGGTCATGGGTACACAGAGAGTAAAGGGGACAGGGTGTGTGTGAGTGTGCTGAGGGTCGGAGAGACGGTCATGGTTGCACAGAGAGTAAAGGGGACGGGGTGTGTGAGTGTGCTGAGGGTTGAGAGATGGTCAGGGGTGCACAGAGAGTAAAGGGGACGGGGTGTGTGTGAGTGTGCTGAGGGTCGGAGAGGGTCAGGGGTGCACAGAGAGTAAAGGGGATGGGGTGTGTGTGAGTGTGCTGAGGGTCGGACAGACGGTCACGGGTACACAGCGAGTAAAGGGGACAGGGCGTGTGTGAGTGTGCTGAGTGTCGGAAAGAAAGTGATGGGTGCACAGAGAACAGAGGGGACGGGGTGTGTGTGTATGTGCTGAGGGTCGGAGAGATGTGTGTGTGTGCACAGAGAGTAAAGGGGACGGATGTGTGAGTTTGAGTGCTGAGGGTCGGAGAGATGGTTATGGGTGCACAGAGAGTAAAGGGGACGGGGTGTGTGAGTGTGCTGAGGGTCGGAGAGACGGTCACGGGTGCACAGAGATTACAGGGAACGGGGTGAGTGTGAGTGTGTGTTGAGGCTCGGAGAGACATTCACAGGTGCACAGACAGTAAAGGGGACAGGATGTGTGAGTGTGCTAAGGGACCAAGAGACGGTCACGTGTGCAGAGAGAGTGAAGGGGACAGGGAGTGTCTGTGTGTGTGTCTGTGTGTGCTAAGGCTCAGAGAGACGTTCATGGGTGCACAGAGAGTAAAGGGGACGGGGTGTGTGAGTGTGCTGAGGGTCGGAGAGCCAGTCACGGGTGCACAGAGAGTAAAGGGGACGGGGTGTGTGTGAGTGTGCTGAGGGTTGCAGAGACAGTCACGGGTGCACAGAGAGTAAAGGGGATGGGTGTGTGTGAGTGTGCTGAGGGTCGGAGAGACAGTCATGGTTGCACAGAGCGTAAATGGGACGGGGTGTGTGAGTGTGCTGAGGGTTGGAGAGACGGTCAGGGGTGCACAGAGTGTAAAGGGGACGGGGTGTGTGTGAGCGTGCTGAGGGTTGGAGAGACTGTCAGGGGTGCACAGAGAGTAAAGGGGACGGGTGTGTGTGAGTGTGCTGAGGGACCGAGAGACGGTCACGGGTGCACAGAGAGTAAAGGGGACAGGGGGTGTCTGTGTGTGTGTCTGAGCTGAGGGTCAGAGGGACGGTCACGGGTGCACAGAGAGTAAAGGGGACGGGGTGTGTGTGAGTCTGCTGAGGGTCGGAGAGACGGTCATGGCTGCACAGAGAGTAAAAGGGACGGGGTGTGTGTGAGTGTGTTCTGAGGTTCGGAGAGACGGTCATGGGTGCACAGAGAGTAAAGGGGACGGGGTATGAGTGTGCTGAGGGTCGGAGAGACTGTCACGGGTGCGCAGAGAGTGAAGGGGACGGGGTGTGTGAGTGTGCTGAGGGTCGGAAAGACAGTCACGGGTGCCCAGAGAATAAAGGGGACGAGGTGTATCAGTGTGCTGAGGGTCGGAGAGACGGTCATGGGTGCAGACAGAGTACAGGGGACTGCGTGTGTGAGTTTGCTGAGGGTCGGAGAGACGGTCACGGGTGCACAGAGAGTAAAGGGGACGGTGTGTGAGTGTGCTGAGGGTCGGAGAGGGTCAGGGGTGCACAGAGAGTAAAGGGGATGGGGTGTGTGTGAGTGTGCCTGAGGGACCGAGAGACGGTCACGGGTGCACAGAGAGTAAAGGGGACAGGGGCTGTGTGTGTGTGTGTCCGCTAAGGGTCAGAGAGACGTTCATGGGTGCACAGAGAGTAAAGGGGACGGTGTGTGAGTGTGCTGTGGGTCGGAGAGACGGTCATGGGTGCACAGAGAGTGAAGGGTACGAGGTGTGTGAGTGTGCTGAGGGTCGGAGAGACGGTCATGACTGCACAGAGAGTGAAGGGTACAGAGTGTGTGTGAGTGTGCTGAGGGTCGGAGAGACGGTCATGGGTGCAGAGAGAGTACAGGGGACTGCGTGTGTGAGTTTGCTGAGGGTCGGAGAGACGGTCACGGGTGCACAGAGAGTAAAGGGGATGGTGTTTGAGTGTGCTGAGGGTCAGAGAGATGGTCACGGGTGCACAGAGATTAAAGGGGACGGGGTGTGTGTGAGTGTGCTGAGGGTCGGAGAGGGTCAGGGGTGCACAGAGAGTAAAGGGGATGGGGTGTGTGTGAGTGTGCTGAGGGACCGAGAGACGGTCACGGGTGCACAGAGAGTAAAGGGGACAGGGGCTGTGTGTGTGTGTCCGCTAAGGGTCAGAGAGACGTTCATGGATGCACAAAGAGGAAAGGGTCGGGGGGTGTGTGAGTGTGCTGAGGGTCGGAGAGACGGTCAGGGGTGCACAGAGAGTAAAGGGGACGGGGTGTGTGTGAGTGTGCTGAGGGTCGGAGAGACGGTCACGGGTGCACAGAGATTAAAGGGGACGGGGTGTGTGTGAGTGTGCTGAGGTTCGGAGAGAGTCAGGGGTGCACAGAGAGTAAACGGGATGGGGTGTGTGTGAGTGTGCTGAGGGTCGGATAGACGGTCACGGGTGCACAGAGAGTAAAGGGGACGGTATGTGTTAAGAGTGCTGAGAGTCGGAGAGACGGTCACGGGTGCACAGAGAGTAAAGAGGACAGTGTGTGTGTGTGTGTGTGTGTGTGCTGAGGGTCGGCAAACCTGTCACGGGTGCAGAGAGTAAAGGTGACTGTGTGTGTGGGTGTGCTGAGGTTCGGAGAGACGGTCATGGGTGCACAGAGAGTAAAGGGGACGGGGTGTGAGTATGTGTGCTGAGGGTCGGAGAAAGTCATGGGTGCACAGAGAGTAAAGGGGACGGGGTGTGTGTGAGTGTGTGCTGAGGGTCGGAGAGACGGTCACGGGTACACAGAGAGTAAAGGGGACAGAGTGTGTGTGAGTGTGCTGAGTGTCGGAGAGACGGTGATGGGTGCACAGAGAATAAAGGGGACGGGGTGTGTATGTGTGTGTGCTGAGGGTCAGAGAGATGGACACGGGAGCACAGAGAGTAATGGGGACATGGTGTGTGTGTGTGCTGAGGGTCGGAGAGACGGTCACGGGTGCACAGAGAGTAAAGGGGACGGTGTGTGTGAGAGTGCTGAGGGTCGGAGAGACGGTCACGGGTGCACAGAGAGTAAAGGTAACAGTGTGTGTGTGTGCGCTGAGGGTCGGCAAAACTGTCACGGGTGCAGAGAGTAAAGGGGACGGTGTGTGTGAGAGTACTGAGGGTCGGAGAGACGGTCACAGGTGCACAGAGAGTAAATGGGACGGGGTGTGAGTGAGTGTGCTGAGGGTCAGAGAGACGGTCACGGGTGCACAGAGAGTAAAGGGGACGGGTGTGTGTGAGTGTGCTGAGGGACCGAGAGACGGTCACGGGTGCACAGAGAGTAAAGGGGACAGGGTGTGTGTGTGTGTGTGTCTGAGCTGAGGGTCAGAGGGACGGTCACGGATGCACAGAGAGTAAAGGGGACGGGGTGTGTGTGAGTCTGCTGAGGGTCGGAGAGACGGTCATGGCTGCACAGAGAGTAAAAGGGACGGGGTGTGTGTGAGTGTGTTCTGAGGTTCGGAGAGACGGTCATGGGTGCACAGAGAGTAAAGGAGACGGGGTATGAGTGTGCTGAGGGTCGGAGAGACTGTCACGGGTGCGCAGAGAGTGAAGGGGACGGGGTGTGTGAGTGTGCTGAGGGTCGGAAAGACAGTCACGGGTGCCCAGAGAATAAAGGGGACGAGGTGTATGAGTGTGCTGAGGGTCGGAGAGACGGTCATGGGTGCAGACAGAGTACAGGGGACTGCGTGTGTGAGTTTGCTGAGGGTCGGAGAGACGGTCACGGGTGCACAGAGAGTAAAGGGGACGGTGTGTGAGTGTGCTGTGGGTCGGAGAGACGGTCACGGGTGCACAGAGATTACAGGGAACGGGGTGAGTGTGAGTGTGTGTTGAGGCTCGGAGAGACATTCACAGGTGCACAGACAGTAAAGGGGACAGGATGTGTGAGTGTGCTAAGGGACCAAGAGACGGTCACGTGTGCACAGAGAGTGAAGGGGACAGGGAGTGTGTGTGTGTGTGTCTGTGTGTGCTAAGGCTCAGAGAGACGTTCATGGGTGCACAGAGAGTAAAGGGGACGGGGTGTGTGAGTGTGCTGAGGGTTGCAGAGACAGTCACGGGTGCACAGAGAGTAAAGGGGATGGGTGTGTGTGAGTGTGCTGAGGGTCGGAGAGACAGTCATGGTTGCACAGAGCGTAAATGGGACGAGCTGTGTGAGTGTGCTGAGGGTTGGAGAGACGGTCAGGGGTGCACAGAGTGTAAAGGGGACGGGGTGTGTGTGAGCGTGCTGAGGGTTGGAGAGACTGTCAGGGGTGCACAGAGAGTAAAGGGGACGGGTGTGTGTGAGTGTGCTGAGGGACCGAGAGACGGTCACGGGTGCACAGAGAATAAAGGGGACAGGGGGTGTGTGTGTGTGTGTCTGAGCTGAGGGTCAGAGGGACGGTCATGGGTGCACAGAGAGTAAAGGGGACGGGGTATGAGTGTGCTGAGGGTCGGAGAGACTGTCACGGGTGCGCAGAGAGTGAAGGGGACGGGGTGTGTGAGTGTGCTGAGGGTCGGAAAGACAGTCACGGGTGCCCAGAGAATAAAGGGGACGAGGTGTATGAGTGTGCTGAGGGTCGGAGAGACGGTCATGGGTGCAGACAGAGTACAGGGGACTGCGTGTGTGAGTTTGCTGAGGGTCGGAGAGACGGTCACGGGTGCACAGAGAGTAAAGGGGACGGTGTGTGAGTGTGCTGAGGGTCGGAGAGGGTCAGGGGTGCACAGAGAGTAAAGGGGATGGGGTGTGTGTGAGTGTGCTGAGGGACCGAGAGACGGTCACGGGTGCACAGAGAGTAAAGGGGACAGGGGCTGTGTGTGTGTGTCCGCTAAGGGTCAGAGAGACGTTCATGGGTGCACAGAGAGTAAAGGGGACGGTGTGTGAGTGTGCTGTGGGTCGGAGAGACGGTCATGGGTGCACAGAGAGTGAAGGGTACGAGGTGTGTGAGTGTGCTGAGGGTCGGAGAGACGGTCATGACTGCACAGAGAGTGAAGGGTACAGAGTGTGTGTGAGTGTGCTGAGGGTCGGAGAGACGGTCATGGGTGCAGAGAGAGTACAGGGGACTGCGTGTGTGAGTTTGCTGAGGGTCGGAGAGACGGTCACGGGTGCACAGAGAGTAAAGGGGATGGTGTTTGAGTGTGCTGAGGGTCAGAGAGATGGTCACGGGTGCACAGAGAGTAAAGGGGACGGGGTGTGTGAGTGAGAACTGAGGGTCGGAGAGACGGTTATGGGTGCACAGAGAGTAAAGGGGACGGGGTGTGTGAGTGTGCTGAGGGACCGAGAGACAGTCACGGGTGCACAGAGAGTAAAGGGGACGGGGTGTGTGTGTGTGTGTGTGTCCACTAAGGGTCAGAGAGACGTTCATGGGTGCACAAAGAGGAAACGGTCGGGGTGTGTGTGAGTGTGCTGAGGGACCGAGAGACGGTCACGGGTGCACAGAGAGTAAAGGGGACAGGGGCTGTGTGTGTGTGTGTGTGTGTGTCCGCTAAGGGTCAGAGAGACGTTCATGGGTGCACAAAGAGGAAAGGGTCGGGGGGTGTGTGAGTGTGCTGAGGGTCGGAGAGACGGTCAGGGGTGCACAGAGAGTAAAGGGGACGGGGTGTGTGTGAGTGTGCTGAGGGTCGGAGAGACGGTCACGGGTGCACAGAGATTAAAGGGGACGGGGTGTGTGTGAGTGTGCTGAGGGTCGGAGAGAGTCAGGGGTGCACAGAGAGTAAACGGGATGGGGTGTGTGTGAGTGTGCTGAGGGTCGGAGAGACGGTCACGGGTGCACAGAGAGTAAAGGGGACGGTATGTGTTAAGAGTGCTGAGAGTCGGAGAGACGGTCACGGGTGCACAGAGAGTAAAGGGGACAGAGTGTGTGTGAGTGTGCTGAGTGTCGGAGAGACGGTGATGGGTGCACAGAGAATAAAGGGGACGGGGTGTGTATGTGTGTGTGCTGAGGGTCAGAGAGATGGACACGGGAGCACAGAGAGTAATGGGGACATGGTGTGTGTGTGTGCTGAGGGTCGGAGAGACGGTCACGGGTGCACAGAGAGTAAAGGGGACGGTGTGTGTGAGAGTGCTGAGGGTCGGAGAGACGGTCACGGGTGCACAGAGAGTAAAGGTAACAGTGTGTGTGTGTGTGCTGAAGGGTCGGCAAAACTGTCACGGGTGCAGAGAGTAAAGGGGACAGTGTGTGTGAGAGTACTGAGGGTCGGAGAGACGGTCACAGGTGCACAGAGAGTAAATGGGACGGGGTGTGAGTGAGTGTGCTGAGGGTCGGAGAGACGGTCACGGGTGCACAGAGAGTAAAGGGGACAGGGGGTGTGTGTGTGTGTGAGTCTGCTGAGGGTCGGAGAGACGGTCATGGCTGCACAGAGAGTAAAAGGGACGGGGTGTGTGTGAGTGTGTTCTGAGGTTCGGAGAGACGGTCATGGGTGCACAGAGAGTAAAGGGGACGGGGTATGAGTGTGCTGAGGGTCGGAGAGACTGTCACGGGTGCGCAGAGAGTGAAGGGGACGGGGTGTGTGAGTGTGCTGAGGGTCGGAAAGACAGTCACGGGTGACCAGAGAATAAAGGGGACGAGGTGTATGAGTGTGCTGAGGGTCGGAGAGACGGTCATGGGTGCAGACAGAGTACAGGGGACTGCGTGTGTGAGTTTGCTGAGGGTCGGAGAGACGGTCACGGGTGCACAGAGAGTAAAGGGGACGGTGTGTGAGTGTGCTGTGGGTCGGAGAGACGGTCATGGGTGCACAGAGAGTGAAGGGTACGAGGTGTGTGAGTGTGCTGAGGGTCGGAGAGACGGTCATGACTGCACAGAGAGTGAAGGGTACAGAGTGTGTGTCAGTGTGCTGAGGGTCGGAGAGACGGTCATGGGTGCAGAGAGAGTACAGGGGACTGCGTGTGTGAGTTTGCTGAGGGTCGGAGAGACGGTCACGGGTGCACAGAGAGTAAAGGGGACGGTGTTTGAGTGTGCTGAGGGTCAGAGAGATGGTCACGGGTGCACAGAGAGTAAAGGGGACGGGGTGTGTGAGGGAGAACTGAGGGTCGGAGAGACGGTTATGGGTGCACAGAGAGTAAAGGGGACGGGGTGTGTGAGTGTGCTGAGGGACCGAGAGACAGTCACGGGTGCACAGAGAGTAAACGGGACGGGGGGTGTGTGTGTGTGTGTGTCCACTAAGGGTCAGAGAGACGTTCATGGGTGCACAAAGAGGAAAGGGGACGGGGGGTGTGTGAGTGTGCTGAGGGTTGGAGAGACGGTCAGGGGTGCACAGAGTGTAAAGGGGACGGGGTGTGTGTGAGTGTGCTGAGGGTCGGAGAGACGGTCACGGGTGCACAGAGATTAAAGGGGACGGGGTGTGTGTGAGTGTGCTGAGGGTCGGAGAGGGTCAGGGGTGCACAGAGAGTAAAGGGGATGGGGTGTGTGTGAGTGTGCTGAGGGTCGGAGAGACGGTCACGGGTGCACAGAGAGTAAAGCGGACAGGGTGTGTGAGTATGTGCTGAGGGTCGGAGGCACGGTCATGGGTGCACAGAGAGTAAAGGGGATGGGGTGTGTGTGAGTGTGCTGAGGGTCGGAGAGAGGGTCACGGGTACACAGCGAGTAAAAGGGACAGGGCGTGTGTGAGTGTGCTGAGTGTCGGAGAGACAGTCACGGGTGCACAGAGGGTAAAGGGGGCGGGGTGCGAGTGTGTGTGCGCGCGCGCGCGTGCGCTGAGGGTCGGAGAGACGGTCACGGGTGCACAGAGAGTAAAGGCGACGGTATGTGTTAGAGTGCTGAGAGTCGGAGAGACGGTCACGGGTGCACAGAGAGTAAAGGGGACAGTGTGTGTGTGTGTGTGTGCTGAGGGTCGGCAAACCTGTCACGGGTGCAGAGACGAAAGGTGTCTGTGTGTGTGGGTGTGCTGAGGTTCGGACAGACGGTCATGGGTGCACAGAGAGTAAAGGGGACGGGGTATGAGTGTGCTGAGGGTCGGAGAGACAGTCACGGGTGCACATAGAGTGAAAGGGACGGGGTCTGTGAGTGTGCTGAGGGTCAGAGAGACAGTCACGAGTGCACAGAGAGTAAAGGGGACGGGGTGTGTGTGAGTGTGCTGAGGGTCGGAGAGACGGTGAGGGGTGCACAGAGAATAAAGGGGACGGGGTGTGTATGTGTGTGTGCTGAGGGTCAGAGAGATGGACACGGGAGCACAGAGAGTAATGGGGACGTGGTGTGTGTGTGTGTGCTGAGGGTCGGAGAGACGGTCACGGGTGCACAGAGAGTAAAGGGGACGGTGTGTGTGAGAGTGCTGAGGGTCGGAGAGACGGTCACGGGTGCACAGAGAGTAAAGGGAACAGTGTGTGTGTGTGTGTGTGTGTGCTGAGGGTCGGCAAAACTGTCACGGGTGCAGAGAGTAAAGGGGACGGTGTGTGTGAGAGTACTGAGGGTCGGAGAGACGGTCACAGGTGCACAGAGAGTAAAGGGGACCGGGTGTGTGTGAGCGTGCTGAGGGTCGCAGAGACGGTCATGGTTGCACAGAGAGTAAAGGGGACGGGGTGTGTGAGTGTGCCGAGGGTCGGAGAGTCGGTCATGGGTACACAGAGAGTAAAGGGGACAGGGTGTGTGTGAGTGTGCTGAGGGTCGGAGAGACGGTCATGGTTGCACAGAGAGTAAAGGGGACGGGGTGTGTGTGAGTGTGCTGAGGGTCGGAGAGACGGTCACGGGTGCACAGAGAGTAAAGGGGACGGGGTGTGTGTGAGTGTGCTGAGTGTTGGAGAGACAGTCACGGGTGCACAGAGAGTAAAGGGGATGGGTGTGTGTGAGTGTGCTGAGGGTCGGAGAGACAGTAATGGTTGCACAGAGAGTAAATGGGACGGGGTGTGTGAGTGTGCTGAGGGTCGGAGAGGGTCAGGGGTGCACAGAGAGTAAAGGGGATGGGGTGTGTGTGAGTGTGCTGAGGGTCGGAGAGACGGTCACGGGTGCACAGAGAGTAAAGCGGACAGGGTGTGTGTGAGTGTGCTGAGGGTCGGAGAGACGGTCATGGGTGCACAGAGAGTAAAGAGGACGGGGTGTGTGAGTGTGCTGAGGGTCGGAGAGACAGTCACGGGTGCACAGAGAGTAAAGGGGTCAGGGTGTGTGTGAGTGTGCTGAGGGTCGGAGAGACGGTCACGGGTGCAGAGACAGTAAAGGGGACGGGGTGTGTGTGTGTGCTAAGGGTCAGAGAGACGGTCACAGCAGCACAGAGCGTAAAGGGGACAGGCTGTGTGAGTGTGCTGAGGGTCGGACAGACAGTCATGGGTGCACAGAGAGTAAAGAGGACGGGGTGTGTGAGTGTGCTGAGAGTCGGAGCGACGGTTACGGGTGCACAGCGAGTAAAGGGGACAGGGTGTGTGTGAGTGTGCTGAGGGTCGGAGAGACAGTCACGGGTGCACAGAGAGTAAAGGGGTCAGGGTGTGTGTGAGTGTGCTGATGGTCGGAGAGACGGTCACGGGTGCACAGTGAGTAAGGGGGACGGGGTGTGACTGTGCTGAGGGTCGCAGAGACGGTCATTGGTGCACAGAAAGTAAAGGAGACGTGGTATGTGTGAGTGTGCTGAGGGTCGGAGAGGGTCAGGGGTGCACAGAGAGTAAAGAGGATGGGGTGTGTGTGAGTGTGATGAGGGTCGGACGGACGGTGAGGGATGCACAGAGAGTAAAGGGGACATGGTGTGTGATTGTGTGCTGAGGGGTCGGAGAGACAGTCATGGGTACAGAGAGCGTAAAGGGGACCGGGTGTGTGTGAGTGTGCTGAGGGTCGGAGAGACGGTCATGGTTGCACAGAGAGTAAAGGGGACGGGGTGTGTGAGTGTGCCGAGGGTCGGAGAGTCGGTCATGGGTACACAGAGAGTAAATGGGACAGGGTGTGTGTGAGTGTGCTGAGGGTCGGAGAGACGGTCATGGTTGCACAGAGTGTAAAGGGGACGGGGTGTGTGAGTGTGCTGAGGGTTGGAGAGATAGTCAGGGGTGCACAGAGAGTAAAGGGGACGGGGTGTGTGTGAGTGTGCTGAGGGTCGGACAGACGGTCACGGGTACACAGCGAGTAAAGGGGACAGGGCGTGTGTGAGTGTGCTGAGTGTCGGAAAGAAAGTGATGGGTGCACAGAGAACAGAGGGAACGGGGTGTGTGTGTATGTGCTGAGGGTCGGAGAGACAGTAACGGGTGCACAGAGGGTAAAGGGGACGGGGTGTGTGTGTGCGCTGAGGGTCGGAGAGACGGTCACAGGTACACAGAGAGTAATGGGGACGTGGTGTGTGTGTGTCTGCTGAGAGTCGGAGAGACGGTCACGGGTGCACAGAGAGTAAAGGGGACGGGGTGTGAGTGAGTGTGCTGAGGGTCGGAGAGACGGTTATGGGTGCAAAGAGAGTAAAGGGGACGGGGTGTGTGAGTGTGCTGAGGGTCGGAGAGACGGTCACGGGTGCACAGAGATTACAGGGAACGGGGTGAGTGTGAGTGTGTGTTGAGGCTCGGAGAGACATTCACAGGTGCACAGACAGTAAAGGGGACAGGATGTGTGAGTGTGCTAAGGGACCAAGAGACAGTCACGTGTGCACAGAGAGTGAAGGGGACAGGGGGTGTGTGTGTGTGTGTGTCTGTGTGTGCTAAGGCTCAGAGAGACGTTCATGGGTGCACAGAGAGTAAAGGGGACGGGGTGTGTGAGTGTGCTGAGGGTCGGAGAGCCAGTCACGGGTGCACAGAGAGTAAAGGGGACGGGGTGTGTGTGAGTGTGCTGAGGGTTGCAGAGACAGTCACGGGTGCACAGAGAGTAAAGGGGATGGGTGTGTGTGAGTGTGCTGAGGGTCGGAGAGACAGTCATGGTTGCACAGAGAGTAAATGGGACGGGGTGTGTGAGTGTGCTGAGGGTTGGAGAGACGGTCAGGGGTGCACCGAGTGTAAAGGGGACGGGGTGTGTGTGAGCGTGCTGAGGGTTGGAGAGACTGTCAGGGGTGCACAGAGAGTAAAGAGGACGGGGTGTGTGTAAGTGTGCTGAGGGTCGGAGAGACGGTCACGGGTGCACAGAGAGTAAAGGGGACGGGTGTGTGTGAGTGTGCTGAGGGTTGGAGAGACGGTCAGGGGTGCACAGAGTGTAAAGGGGACGGGGTGTGTGTGAGTGTGCTGAGGGTCGGAGAGACGGTCACGGGTGCACAGAGATTAAAGGGGACGGGGTGTGTGTGAGTGTGCTGAGGGTCGGAGAGGGTCAGGGGTGCACAGAGAGTAAAGGGGATGGGGTGTGCGTGAGTGTGCTGATGGACCGAGAGACGGTCACGGGTGCACAGAGAGTAAAGGGGACAGGGGCTGTGGGTGTGTGTGTGTGTGTGTGTGTCCGCTAAGGGTCAGAGAGACGTTCATGGGTGCACAAAGAGGAAAGGGTCGGGGGGTGTGTGAGTGTGCTGAGGTTCGGAGAGACGGTCATGGGTGCACAGAGAGTAAAGGGGACGGGGTATGAGTGTGCTGAGGGTCGGAGAGACTGTCACGGGTGCGCAGAGAGTGAAGGGGACGGGGTGTGTGAGTGTGCTGAGGGTCGGAAAGACAGTCACGGGTGCCCAGAGAATAAAGGGGACGAGGTGTGTGAGTGTGCTGAGGGTCGGAGAGACGGTCATGGGTGCAGACAGAGTACAGGGGACTGCGTGTGTGAGTTTGCTGAGGGTCGGAGAGACGGTCACGGGTGCACAGAGAGTAAAGGGGACGGTGTGTGAGTGTGCTGTGGGTCGGAGAGACGGTCATGGGTGCACAGAGAGTGAAGGGTACGAGGTGTGTGAGTGTGCTGAGGGTCGGAGAGACGGTCATGACTGCACAGAGAGTGAAGGGTACAGAGTGTGTGTGAGTGTGCTGAGGGTCGGAGAGACAGTCATGGGTGCAGAGAGAGTACAGGGGACTGCGTGTGTGAGTGTGCTGAGGGTCAGAGATATGGTCACGGGTGCACAGAGAGTAAAGGGGACGGGGTGTGTGAGTGAGAACTGAGGGTCGGAGAGACGGTTATGGGTGCACAGAGAGTAAAGGGGACGGGGTGTGTGAGTGTGCTGAGGGACCGAGAGACAGTCACGGGTGCACAGAGAGTAAAGGGGACGGGGGGTGTGTGTGTGTGTGTGTCCACTAAGGGTCAGAGAGACGTTCATGGCTGCACAAAGAGGAAAGGGGACGGGGGGGTGTGTGAGTGTGCTGAGGGTTGGAGAGACGGTCAGGGGTGCACAGAGTGTAAAGGGGACGGGGTGTGTGTGAGTGTGCTGAGGGTCGGAGAGATGGTCACGGGTGCACAGAGATTAAAGGGGACGGGGTGTGTGTGAGTGTGCTGAGGGTCGGAGAGGGTCAGGGGTGCACAGAGAGTAAAGGGGATGGGGTGTGTGTGAGTGTGCTGAGGGACCGAGAGACGGTCACGGGTGCACAGAGAGTAAAGGGGACAGGGGCTGTGTGTGTGTGTGTGTGTGTGTGTCCGCTAAGGGTCAGAGAGACGTTCATGGGTGCACAGAGAGTAAAGGGGACGGTGTGTGAGTGTGCTGTGGGTCGGAGAGACGGTCATGGGTGCACAGAGAGTGAAGGGTACAGAGTGTGTGTGAGTGTGCTGAGGGTCGGAGAGACGGTCATGGGTGCAGAGAGAGTACAGGGGACTGCGTGTGTGAGTTTGCTGAGGGTCGGAGAGACGGTCACGGGTGCAGAGAGAGTAAAGGGGACGGTGTTTGAGTGTGCTGAGGGTCAGAGAGATGGTCACGGGTGCACAGAGAGTAAAGGGGATGGGGTGTGCGTGAGTGTGCTGATGGACCGAGAGACGGTCACGGGTGCACAGAGAGTAAAGGGGACAGGGGCTGTGGGTGTGTGTGTGTGTGTGTGTGTCCGCTAAGGGTCAGAGAGACGTTCATGGGTGCACAAAGAGGAAAGGGTCGGGGGGTGTGTGAGTGTGCTGAGGGTCGGAGAGACGGTCAGGGGTGCACAGAGAGTAAAGGGGACGGGGTGTGTGTGAGTGTGCTGAGGGTCGGGGAGACGGTCACGGGTGCACAGAGATTAAAGGGGACGGGGTGTGTGTGAGTGTGCTGAGGGTCGGAGAGGGTCAGGGGTGCACAGAGAGTAAAGGGGATGGGGTGTGTGTGAGTGTGCTGAGGGTCGGAGAGACGGTCATGGGTGCACAGAGAGTAAAGCAGACAGGGTGTGCGAGTATGTGCTGAGGGTCGGAGGCACGGTCATGGGTGCACAGAGAGTAAAGGGGATGGGGTGTGTGTGAGCGTGCTGAGGGTCGGAGAGAGGGTCACGGGTACACAGCGAGTAAAAGGGACAGGGCGTGTGTGAGTGTGCTGAGTGTCGGAGAGACTGTGATGGGTGCACAGAGAATAGAGGGGACGGGGTGTGTGTGTATGTGCTGAGGGTCGGAGAGACAGTCACGGGTGCACAGAGGGTAAAGGGGACGGGGTGCGAGTGTGTGTGCGCGCGCGCGCGCGTGCGCTGAGAGTCAGAGAGACGGTCACGGGTGCACAGAGAGTAAAGGGGACAGTGTGTGTGTGTGTGTGTGCTGAGGGTCGGCAAACCTGTCACGGGTGCAGAGACGAAAGGTGTCTGTGTGTGTGAGTGTGCTGAGGGTCAGAGAGACAGTCACGGGTGCACAGAGATTAAAGGGGACGGGGTGTGTGTGAGTGTGCTGAGGGTCGGAGAGGGTCAGGGGTGCACAGAGAGTAAAGGGGACGGAGTGTGTGTGAGTGTGCTGAGGGTCGGAGAGACGGTCACGGGTGCACAGAGATTAAAGGGGACGGGGTGTGTGTGAATGTGCTGAGGGTCGGAGAGGGTCAGGGGTGCACAGAGAATAAAGGGGATGGGGTGTGTGTGAGTGTGCTGAGGGTCGGAGAGACGGTCACGGGTGCACAGAGAGTAAAGCGGACAGGGTGTGTGTGAGTGTGCTGAGGGTCGGAGAGATGGTCATGAGTGCACAGAGAGTAAAGGGGACGGGGTGTGTGTGTGCTGAGGGTCGGAGACAGTCAAGGGTGCACCGAGAGTAAAGAGGACGGGGTGTGTGAGTGTGCTGAGGGTCGGAGAGACAGTCACGGGTGCAGATACAGTAAAGGGGACGGGGTGTGTGTGTGTGCTAAGGGTCAGAGACACGGTCTCAGCAGCACAGAGCGTAAAGGGGACAGGCTGTGTGAGTGTGCTGAGGGTCGGAGAGACAGTCACGGGTGCAGAGAGAGTAAAGGGGACGGGGTGTGTGTGAGTGCTGAGGGTCGGAGAGACGGTTACGGGTGCACAGCGAGTAAAGGGGACCGGGTGTGTGTGAGCGTGCTGAGGGTCGGAGAGACGGTCATGGTTGCACAGAGAGTAAAGGGGACGGGGTGTGTGTGAGTGTGCTGAGGGTCGGAGAGACGGTCACGGGTGCACAGAGAGTAAAGGGGACGGGGTGTGTGTGAGTGTGCTGAGTGTTGGAGAGACAGTCACGGGTGCACAGAGAGTAAAGGGGATGGGTGTGTGTGAGTGTGCTGAG
>NW_027274754.1:0-33447 GCF_030028105.1 Mobula birostris
TTCCGTGGGTGTTGTTTGGGTGGGGTGATCTGTATGCACCGCGTGTGTAGTTTGGGTGGGGTGATCTGTATGTTCCATGTGTTTGGGTTGGGCGGGGTGATCTGTATGTTCCGTGTGTGTGGGTTGGGTGGGGTGATCTATATATGCTGTCTGTGTGGGTTGGGCGGGGTGATCTGTATGCTCCGTGTGTGTGGGTTGGGCAGGGTGATCTATATGATCCGTATGTGGGTTAGACGGTGTGATCTGTATGTTCTGTCTGTTTGGGTTGGGCGGGGTGATCTGTATGCTCAGTGTGTGTGGGTTGGGCAGGGTGATCTGTATGTTCCATATGTTTGGGTTGGGCGGGGTGATCTGTATGTTCTGTGTGTTTGGGTTGGGCGGGGTGATCTGTATGTTCTGTGTGTTTGGGTTGGGCATGGTGATCTGTATGTTCCATGTGTGTGGGTTGGGCGGGGTGATATGTATGTTCTGTGTGTGTGGGTTGGGTGGGGTGATCTGTATGTTCCGTGTGTGTGGTTTGGGTGGGGTGATCTGTATGTTCTGTGTGTGTCGGCCAGGCGGAGTGATCTGTATGTTGTGTGTGTGTGGGTTGGGCGGGGTGATCTGTATGTTCCGTGTGTGTAGGTTGGGCGGGGTGATCTGTATGTTCCATGTGTTTAAATTGGGCGGGGTGATCTGTATGTTCCGTGTGTGTGGGTTGGGCGGGCTGATCTATATATGCTGTCTGTGTTGGTTGTGCGGGGTGTTCTGTATGCTCCATGTGTCTTGGTTGGGCAGGGTGATCTTTTTGATCTGTGTGTGGGTTAGGCGCTCTGATCTGTATGTTCCATGTCTTTGGATTGGTCGGAGTGATCTGTATGCTCCGTGTGTGTGGGTTGGGCGGGGTGATCTGTATGCTCCGTGTGTGTGGGTTGGAGGGGGTGATCTATATGATCCGTGTGTGTGGGTTGCTCCGGGTGAGGTGATCTGTATGTTCTGTGTGTGTGGTTTGGGCGTGGTGATCTGTATGTTCCGTGTGCGTGGGTTGGGCAGGATGATTTGTATGTTCCGTGTGTGTGGTTTGGGTGGGGTGATCTGTATGTTCTGTGTGTGTGGGTTGGGCGTGGTGATCTCTATGTTCTGTGTTTGTAGGTTGGGCGTGGTGATCTGTATGTTCTGTGTGTGTGGGTTGAGCTGGGTGAGGTGATCTGTATGTTTTGTGTGTGTGCGTTGGGCGTGGTGATCTGTATGTTCCGTGTGCGTTGGTTGGGCGGGATCATTTGTATGTTCCCTGTGTGTGGTTGGGGTGAGGTGAACTGTATGTTCCGTGTGTGTGGTTTGGGTGGGGTGATCTGTAAGCTCTCTGTGTGTGGGTTGGGCGGGGTAATCTGTATGTTCAGTGTGTGTCGGCCGGGCGGAGTGATCTGTATGTTGTGTGTGTGTGGGTTGGGCAGGATAATCTGTATGTTGTGTGTGCGTGGGTTGGGCCGGGGGTGATCTGTATGTTCCGTGTGTGTGGGTTGGGGGGTATGATCTCTATGTTCTGTGCGTGTGGTTTGGGTGTGGTGATCTGTATGTTCTGTGTATGTGGGTTGGGAGTGGTGATCTGTATGTTCTGTGTGTGTGGGTTGGGTGGGGTGATCTGTAAGTTCCGTGTGTGTGGGTTGGGTGGGGTGATCTGCATGTTCCGTGTGTGAAGGTTGGGGTGTGTGATCTGTATGTTCCGTGTGTGTGGGACGGGCGGGGTGATCTGTATGTTCCGTGTGTGTGGGTTGGGGGGTATGATCTCTATGTTCTGTGCGTGTGGTTTGGGTGTGGTGATCTGTATGTTCTGTGTATGTGGGTTGGGAGTGGTGATCTGTATGTTCTGTGTGTGTGGGTTGGGTGGGGTGATCTGTAAGTTCCGTGTGTGTGGGTTGGGTGGGGTGATCTGCATGTTCCGTGTGTGAAGGTTGGGGTGTGTGATCTGTATGTTCCGTGTGTGTGGAACGGGCGGGGTGATCTGTATGTTCCGTGTGTGTGGGTTGGGGGGTATGATCTCTATGTTCTGTGCGTGTGGTTTGGGTGTGGTGATCTGAATGTTCTGTGTATGTGGGTTGGGAGTGGTGATCTGTATGTTCTGTGTGTGTGGGTTGGGTGGGGTGATCTGTAAGTTCCGTGTGTGTGGGTTGGGTGGGGTGATCTGCATGTTCCGTGTGTGAAGGTTGGGGTGTGTGATCTGTATGTTCCGTGTGTGTGGGACGGGCGGGGTGATCTGTATATTTCGTGTGTGTGCGTTAGGCAGGGTGATCCGTATGTTCCATGTGTGTGCGTTGGGCGGGATGATCTATATATGCTGTCAGTGTGGGTTTGGCCGGGTGATCTGTATGTTCTGTGTGTGTAGGTTGGGATGGGTGATCTGTACGTTCTGTGTGTGTGGGTTGGGCGAGGTGATCTGTATGTTCCGTGTGTTTAGGTTGGGCGGGGTGATCTGTATGTTCCATGTGTGTGGGTTGGGCGGGGTGATCTGTATGTTCCGTGTGTGTGGGTTGGGCGGGGTGATCTATATATGCTGTCTGTGTAGGATGGGCGGTGGAATCTGTATGCTCCGTGTGTGTGGGTTGGGCGGGGTGATCTATATGATCCGTGTGTGGGTTAGGTGGTGTGATCTGTATGTTCTGTGTGTTTGGGTTGGGCGGGGTTATCTGTATGCTCCGTGTGTGTGTGTTGGGCGGGGTAATCTGTATGTCTCGGGTGTGTGGGTTGGGCGTGGTGATCTGTATGTTCTGTGTGTGTGGGTTGGGCGTGGTGATCTGAATGTTCCATGTGCGCGGGTTGGACGGGATGATTTGTATGTTCCGTGTGTGTGTGGTTTGGGTGGGGTGATCTGTATGTTCCGTGTGTGTGGGTTGGGCGTGGTGAACTCTATGTTCTGTGTGTGTGGTTTGGGTGGGGTGATCTGTATGTTCCGTGTTTGTAGTTTGGGTGGGGTGATCTGTATGTTCCATGTGTGTGGGTTGGGTGGGGTGATCTGTAAGCTCTCGTGTGTGGGTTAGGCGGGGTAATCTGTATGTTCTGTTTGTGTCGGCCATGCGGGGTGATCTGTATGTTGTGTGTGTGTGGGTTGGGCGGGGTGATCTGTATGTTCCATGTGTGTAGGTTGGGCGGGGTGATATGTATGTTCCATGTGTTTGTGTTGGGTGGGGTGATCTGTATGTTCTGTGTGTGTGGCTTGGGCGGGGTGATCTATATATGCTGTCTGTGTGGGTTGGGCGTGGTGATCTGAATGTTCCGTGTGCGCGGGCTGGACGGGATGATTTCTATGTTCCGTGTGTGTGTGGTTTGGGTGGGGTGATCTGTATGTTCTGTGTGTGTAGGTTGGGATGGGTGATCTGTACGTTCTGTGTGTGTGGGTTGGGCGAGGTGATCTGTATGTTCCGTGTGTTTAGGTTGGGCGGGGTGATCTGTATGTTCCATGTGTGTGGGTTGGGCGGGGTGATCTGTATGTTCCGTGTGTGTGGGTTGGGCGGGGTGATCTATATATGCTGTCTGTGTAGGATGGGCGGTGGAATCTGTATGCTCCGTGTGTGTGGGTTGGGCGGGGTGATCTATATGATCCGTGTGTGGGTTAGGTGGTGTGATCTGTATGTTCTGTGTGTTTGGGTTGGGCGGGGTTATCTGTATGCTCCGTGTGTGTGTGTTGGGCGGGGTAATCTGTATGTCTCGGGTGTGTGGGTTGGGCGTGGTGATCTGTATGTTCTGTGTGTGTGGGTTGGGCGTGGTGATCTGAATGTTCCATGTGCGCGGGTTGGACGGGATGATTTGTATGTTCCGTGTGTGTGTGGTTTGGGTGGGGTGATCTGTATGTTCCGTGTGTGTGGGTTGGGCGTGGTGAACTCTATGTTCTGTGTGTGTGGTTTGGGTGGGGTGATCTGTATGTTCCGTGTTTGTAGTTTGGGTGGGGTGATCTGTATGTTCCATGTGTGTGGGTTGGGTGGGGTGATCTGTAAGCTCTCGTGTGTGGGTTAGGCGGGGTAATCTGTATGTTCTGTTTGTGTCGGCCATGCGGGGTGATCTGTATGTTGTGTGTGTGTGGGTTGGGCGGGGTGATCTGTATGTTCCATGTGTGTAGGTTGGGCGGGGTGATATGTATGTTCCATGTGTTTGTGTTGGGTGGGGTGATCTGTATGTTCTGTGTGTGTGGCTTGGGCGGGGTGATCTATATATGCTGTCTGTGTGGGTTGGGCGTGGTGATCTGAATGTTCCGTGTGCGCGGGCTGGACGGGATGATTTCTATGTTCCGTGTGTGTGTGGTTTGGGTGGGGTGATCTGTATGTTCTGTGTGTGTGGGTTGGGCGTGGTGAACTCTATGTTCTGTGTGTGTGGTTTGGGTGGGGTGATCTGTATGTTCCGTGTGTGTAGTTTGGGTGGGGTGATCTGTATGTTCCATGTGTGTGGGTTGGGTGGGGTGATCTGTATGCTCTCGTGTGTGGGTTAGGCGGGGTAATCTGTATGTTCTGTGTGTGTCGGCCAGGCGGAGTGATCTGTATGTTGTGTGTGTGTGGGTTGGGCGGGGCGATCTGTATGTTCCATGTGTGTGGGTTGGGTGGGGTGATCTGTATGATCCGCGTGTGGGTTAGGCGGTGTGATCTGTATGTTCTGTGTGTTTGGGTTGGGCGGGGTGATCTGTATGCTCCATGTGTGTGGGTTGGGTGAGGTGATCTGTATGCTCTGTATGTGTGGGTTGTGCATGGTGATCTGTATGTTCCATGTGTGTGGGTTGGGCGGGGAGATCTGTATGTTACGTGTGTGTGGTTTGGGCGGGGTAATCTGTATGTTCCATGTGTGTGGGTTGGGCGGGGTACTCTGTATGTTCTGTGTGTCGGCCAGGCGGAGTGATCTGTATGTTGTGTGTGTGTGGGTTGGGTGGGGTGATCTGTATGTTCTGTGTTTGTAGGTTGGGCGTGGTGATCTGTATGTTCTGTGTGTGTGGGTTGAGCTGGGTGAGGTGATCTGTATGTTCTGTGTGTGTGGGTTGGGCGTGGTGATCTGTATGTTCCGTGTGCGTTGGTTGGGCGGGATCATTTGTATGTTCCCTGTGTGTGGTTGGGGTGAGGTGAACTGTATGTTCCGTGTGTGTGGGTTGGGTGGGGTGATCTGTAAGCTCTCTGTGTGTGGGTTGGGCGGGGTAATCTGTATGTTCAGTGTGTGTCGGCCGGGCGGAGTGATCTGTATGTTGTGTGTGTGTGGGTTGGGCGGGGTGATCTGTATGTTCCGTGTGTGTAGGTTGGGCGGGGTGATATGTATGTTCCATGTGTTTGTGTTGGGTGGGGTGATCTGTATGTTCCGTGTGTGTGGCTTGGGCGGGGTGATCTATATATGCTGTCTGTGTGGGTTGGGCGTGGTGATCTGAATGTTCCGTGTGCGCGGGTTGGACGGGATGATTTCTATGTTCCGTGTGTGTGTGGTTTGGGTGGGGTGATCTGTATGTTCTGTGTGTGTGGGTTGGGCGTGGTGAACTCTATGTTCTGTGTGTGTGGTTTGGGTGGGTTGATCTGTATGTTCCGTGTGTGTAGTTTGGGTGGGGTGATCTGTATGTTGTGTGTGTGTGGGTTGGGTGGGGTGATCTGTATGCTCTCGTGTGTGGGTTAGGCGGGGTAATCTGTATGTTCTGTGTGTGTCGGCCAGGCGGAGTGATCTGTATGTTGTGTGTGTGTGGGTTGGGCGGGGCGATCTGTATGTTCCGTGTGTGTAGGTTGGGCGGGGTGATACGTATGTTCCATGCGTTTGTGTTGGGTGGGGTGATCTGTATGTTCCGTGTGTGTGGCTTGGGCGGGGTGATCTATATATGCTGTCTGTGTGGGTTGGGCAGGGTGATCTGTATGTTCTGTGTGTGTCGGCCAGGCGGTGTGATGTGTATGTTGTGTGTGTGTGGGATGGGCGGGGTGACCTATATGATCCGTGTGTGGGTTAGGCGGTGTGATCTGTATGTTCTGTGTGTTTGGGTTGGGCGTGGTCATCTGTATGTTCCGTGTGCATGGGTTGGTCGGGATGATGTGTATGTTCCGTGTGTGTGGTTTGGGTGGGGTGATATGTATGTTCCATGTGTGTAGGTTGGGCGGGGTGATCTGTATGTTCTGTGTGTGTCGGCCAGGTGGAGTGATGTGTATGTTGTGTGTGTGTGGGATGGGCGGGGTGACCTATATGATCCGTGTGTGGGTTAGGCGGTGTGATCTGTATGTTCTGTGTGTTTGGGTTGGGCGGGGCGATCTGTATGTTCCGTGTGTGTAGGTTGGGTGGGGTGATATGTATGTTCCATGTGTGTAGGTTGGGCGGGGTGATCTGTATGTTCCGTGTGTGTCGGCCAGGTGGAGTGATGTGTATGTTGTGTGTGTGTGGGATGGGCGGGGTGACCTATATGATCCGTGTGTGGGTTAGGCGGTGTGATCTGTATGTTCTGTGTGTTTGGGTTGGGCGGGGCGATCTGTATTTTCCGTGTGTGTAGGTTGGGCGGGGTGATACGTATGTTCCATGCGTTTGTGTTGGGTGGGGTGATCTGTATGTTCCGTGTGTGTGGCTTGGGCGGGGTGATCTATATATGCTGTCTGTGTGGGTTGGGCAGGGTGATCTGTATGTTCTGTGTGTGTCGGCCAGGCGGTGTGATGTGTATGTTGTGTGTGTGTGGGATGGGCGGGGTGACCTATATGATCCGTGTGTGGGTTAGGCGGTGTGATCTGTATGTTCTGTGTGTTTGGGTTGGGCGTGGTCATCTGTATGTTCCGTGTGCATGGGTTGGGCGGGATGATGTGTATGTTCCGTGTGTGTGGTTTGGGTGGGGTGATATGTATGTTCCATGTGTGTAGGTTGGGCGGGGTGATCTGTATGTTCTGTGTGTGTCGGCCAGGCGGAGAGATGTGTATGTTTTGTGTGTGTGGGATGGGCAGGGTGACCTATATGATCCGTGTGTGGGTTAGGCGGTGTGATCTGTATGTTCTGTGTGTTTGGGTTGGGCGGGGTGATCTGTATGTTCCATATATGTAGGTTGGGCGTCGTGATCTGGATGTTCTGTGTGTGTGGGTTGAGCGTGGTGAACTCTATGTTCTGTGTGTGTGGTTTGGGTGGGGTGAACTGTATGTTCCGTGTGTGTAGTTTGGGTGGGGTGATCTGTATGTTCTGTGTGTGTAGGTTGGGCGGGGTGATCTGTATGATCCATGTGTTTGGGTTGGGCGGGGTGATCTGTATGTTCCGTGTGCGTGGGTTGGGCGGGGTGATCTATATATGCCGTCTGTGTTGGTTGGGCGGGGTGATCTGTATGCTCCATGTGTATGGGTTGGGCAGGGTGATCTTTATGATCCGTGTGTGGGTTAGGCGCTCTGATCTGTATGTTCCATGTGTTTGGGTTGGTCGGGGTTTCTGTATGCTCCATGTGTGTGGGTTGGGCGGGGTGATCTATATGATTCGTGTGTGGGTTATGCGGTGTGATGTGTATGTTCCGTGTGTGTGGGTTGGGCGGGATGATCTATATGATCCGTGTGTGGGTTAGGCAGTGTGATTTGTATGTTCTGTGTGTGTGGGTTGAGGCGGATGAGGTGATCTATATGTTCTGTGTGAGTGGGTTGGGCGTGGTGATCTGTATGTTCCGTGTGCGCGGGTTGGGCGGGAAGATTTGTATGTTCTGTGTGTGTGGGTTGGGCGGGGTGATCTGTATGTTCAGTGTGTGTGGGTTGGGCGTTGTGATCTCTATGTTCTGTGTGTGTGGGTTGGGCGGGGTGATCTGTATGTCCCGTGGGTGTTGTTTGGGTGGGGTGATCTGTATGCACCGCGTGTGTAGTTTGGGTGGGGTGATCTGTATGTTCCATGTGTTTGGGTTGGGCGGGGTGATCTGTATGTTCCGTGTGTGTGGGTTGGGTGGGGTGATCTATATATGCTGTCTGTGTGGGTTGGGCGGGGTGATCTGTATGCTCCGGTGTGTGGGTTGGGCAGGGTGATCTATATGATCCGTATGTGGGTTAGACGGTGTGATCTGTATGTTCTGTCTGTTTGGGTTGGGCGGGGTGATCTGTATGCTCAGTGTGTGTGGGTTGGGCAGGGTGATCTGTATGTTCCATGTGTTTGGGTTGGGCGGGGGTGATCTGTATGTTCTGTGTGTTTGGGTTGGGCGGGGTGATCTGTATGTTCTGTGTGTTTGGGTTGGGCATGGTGATCTGTATGTTCCATGTGTGTGGGTTGGGCGGGGTGATATGTATGTTCTGTGTGTGTGGGTTGGGTGGGGTGATCTGTATGTTCCGTGTGTGTGGTTTGGGTGGGGTGATCTGTATGTTCTGTGTGTGTCGGCCAGGCGGAGTGATCTGTATGTTGTGTGTGTGTGGGTTGGGCGGGTGATCTGTATGTTCCGTGTGTGTGGGTTGGGCGGGGTGATCTATATATGCTGTCTGTGTTGGTTGGGCGGGGTGATCTGTATGCTCCATGTGTCTTGGTTGGGCAGGGTGATCTTTTTGATCTGTGTGTGGGTTAGGCGCTCTGATCTGTATGTTCCATGTCTTTGGATTGGTCGGAGTGATCTGTATGCTCCGTGTGTGTGGGTTGGGCGGGGTGATCTGTATGCTCCGTGTGTGTGGGGTTGGAGGGGGTGATCTATATGATCCGTGTGTGTGGGTTGCTCCGGGGTGAGGTGATCTGTATGTTCTGTGTGTGTGTTTGGGCGTGGTGATCTGTATGTTCCGTGTGCGTGGGTTTGGCAGGATGATTTGTATGTTCCGTGTGTGTGGTTTGGGTGGGGTGATCTGTATGTTCTGTGTGTGTGGGTTGGGCGTGGTGATCTCTATGTTCTGTGTTTGTAGGTTGGGCGTGGTGATCTGTATGTTCTGTGTGTGGGGTTGAGCTGGGTGAGGTGATCTGTATGTTTTGTGTGTGTGGGTTGGGCGTGGTGATCTGTATGTTCCGTGTGCGTTGGTTGGGCGGATCATTTGTATGTTCCTGTGTGTGGTTGGGGTGAGGTGAACTGTATGTTCCGTGTGTGTGGTTTGGGTGGGGTGATCTGTAAGCTCTCTGTGTGTGGGTTGGGCGGGGTAATCTGTATGTTCAGTGTGTGTCGGCCGGGCAGAGTGATCTGTATGTTGTGTGTGTGTGGGTTGGGCAGGATAATCTGTATGTTGTGTGTGCGTGGGTTGGGCCGGGGGTGATCTGTATTTTCCATGTGTGTGGGTTGGGCGAGGTGATCTGTATGTTCTGTGTGTGTGGGTTGGGCGGGGTGATCTGTATTTTCCATGTGTGTGGGTTGGGCGTGGTGATCTGTATGTTCCGTGTGTGTGGGTTGAGTTGGGTGATCTGTATGTTCCGTGTGTGTGGGTTGGGGGTATGATCTCTATGTTCTGTGCGTGTGGTTTGGGTGTGGTGATCTGTATGTTCCTGTGTATGTGGGTTGGGAGTGGTGATCTGTATGTTCTGTGTGTGTGGTTGGGTGGGGTGATCTGTAAGTTCCGTGTGTGTGGGTTGGGTGGGGTGATCTGCATGTTCCGTGTGTGAAGGTTGGGGTGTGTGATCTGTATGTTCCGTGTGTGTGGGACGGGCGGGGTGATATGTATGTTCCGTGTGTGTGGTTGGGGGGTATGATCTCTATGTTCTGTGCGTGTGGTTTGGGGTGTGGTGATCTGTATGTTCTGTGTATGTGGGTTGGGAGTGGTGATCTGTATGTTCTGTGTGTGTGGGTTGGGTGGGGTGATCTGTAAGTTCCGTGTGTGTGGGTTGGGGTGGGGTGATCTGCATGTTCCGTGTGTGAAGGTTGGGGTGTGTGATCTGTATGTTCCGTGTGTGTGGGACGGGCGGGGTGATCTGTATGTTCCGTGTGTGTGGGGTTGGGGGGTATGATCTCTATGTTCTGTGCGTGTGGTTTGGGTGTGGTGATCTGTATGTTCTGTGTATGTGGGTTGGGAGTGGTGATCTGTATGTTCTGTGTGTGTGGGTTGGGTGGGGTGATCTGTAAGTTCCGTGTGTGTGGGTTGGGTGGGGTGATCTGCATGTTCCGTGTGTGAAGGTTGGGGTGTGTGATCTGTATGTCCGTGTGTGTGGGACGGGCGGGGTGATCTGTATATTTCGTGTGTGTGGCGTTAGGCAGGGTGATCCGTATGTTCCATGTGTGTGCGTTGGGCGGATGATCTATATATGCTGTCAGTGTGGGTTGGGCCGGGTGATCTGTATGTTCTGTGTGTGTAGGTTGGGATGGGTGATCTGTACGTTCTGTGTGTGTGGGTTGGGCGAGGTGATCTGTATGTTCCGTGTGTTTAGGTTGGGCGGGGTGATCTGTATGTTCCATGTGTGTGGGTTGGGCGGGGTGATCTGTATGTTCCGTGTGTGTGGGTTGGGCGGGGTGATCTATATATGCTGTCTGTGTAGGTTGGGCGGTGGAATCTGTATGCTCCGTGTGTGTGGGTTGGGCGGGGTGATCTATATGATCCGTGTGTGGGTTAGGTGGTGTGATCTGTATGTTCTGTGTGTTTGGGTTGGGCGGGGTTATCTGTATGCTCCGTGTGTGTGTGTTGGGCAGGGTAATCTGTATGTCTCGGGTGTGTGGGTTGGGCGTGGTGATCTGTATGTTCTGTGTGTGTGGGTTGGGCGTGGTGATCTGAATGTTCCATGTGCGCGGGTTGGACGGGATGATTTGTATGTTCCGTGTGTGTGTGGTTTGGGTGGGGTGATCTGTATGTTCCGTGTGTGTGGGTTGGGCGTGGTGAACTCTATGTTCTGTGTGTGTGGTTTGGGTGGGGTGATCTGTATGTTCCGTGTTTGTAGTTTGGGTGGGGTGATCTGTATGTTCCATGTGTGTGGGTTGGCTGGGGTGATCTGTATGTTCCGTGTGTGTAGGTTGGGCGGGGTGATATGTATGTTCCATGTGTTTGTGTTGGGTTGGGTGATCTGTATGTTCCGTGTGTGTGGCTTGGGCGGGGTGATCTATATATGCTGTCTGTGTGGGTTGGCGTGGTGATCTGAATGTTCCGTGTGCGCGGGTTGGACGGGATGATTTCTATGTTCCGTGTGTGTGTGGTTTGGGTGGGGTGATCTGTATGTTCTGTGTGTGTGGGTTGGGCGTGGTGAACTCTATGTTCTGTGTGTGTGGTTTGGGTGGGGTGATCTGTATGTTCCGTGTGTGTAGTTTGGGTGGGGTGATCTGTATGTTCCATGTGTGTGGGTTGGGTGGGGTGATCTGTATGCTCTCGTGTGTGGGTTAGGCGGGGTAATCTGTATGTTCTGTGTGTGTCGGCCAGGCGGAGTGATCTGTATGTTGTGTGTGTGTGGGTTGGGCGGGGCGATCTGTATGTTCCATGTGTGTGGGTTGGGTGGGGTGATCTGTATGATCCGCGTGTGGGTTAGGCGGTGTGATCTGTATGTTCTGTGTGTTTGGGTTGGGCGGGGTGATCTGTATGCTCCATGTGTGTGGGTTGGGTGAGGTGATCTGTATGCTCTGTATGTGTGGGTTGTGCATGGTGATCTGTATGTTCCATGTGTGTGGGTTGGGCGGGAGATCTGTATGTTCTGTGTGTGTGGTTTGGGCGGGGTAATCTGTATGTTCCATGTGTGTGGGTTGGGCGGGGTACTCTGTATGTTCTGTGTGTCGGCCAGGCGGAGTGATCTGTATGTTGTGTGTGTGTGGGTTGGGTGGGGTGATCTGTATGTTCTGTGTTTGTAGTTTGGGCGTGGTGATCTGTATGTTCTGTGTGTGTGGGTTGAGCTGGGTGAGGTGATCTGTATGTTCTGTGTGTGTGGGTTGGGCGTGGTGATCTGTATGTTCCGTGTGCGTTGGTTGGGCGGGATCATTTGTATGTTCCCTGTGTGTGGTTGGGGTGAGGTGAACTGTATGTTCCGTGTGTGTGGGTTGGGTGGGGTGATCTGTAAGCTCTCTGTGTGTGGGTTGGGCGGGGTAATCTGTATGTTCAGTGTGTGTCGGCCGGGCGGAGTGATCTGTATGTTGTGTGTGTGTGGGTGGGGCGGGGTGATCTGTATGTTCCGTGTGTGTAGGTTGGGCGGGGTGATATGTATGTTCCATGTGTTTGTGTTGGGTGGGGTGATCTGTATGTTCCGTGTGTGTGGCTTGGACGGGTGATCTATATATGCTGTCTGTGTGGGTTGGGCGTGGTGATCTGAATGTTCCGTGTGCGCGGGTTGGACGGGATGATTTCTATGTTCCGTGTGTGTGTGGTTTGGGTGGGGTGATCTGTATGTTCTGTGTGTGTGGGTTGGGCGTGGTGATCTGTATGTTGTGTGTGTGTGGGTTGGGTGGGGTGATCTGTATGCTCTCGTGTGTGGGTTAGGCGGGGTAATCTGTATGTTCTGTGTGTGTCGGCCAGGCGGAGTGATCTGTATGTTGTGTGTGTGTGGGTTGGGCGGGGCGATCTGTATGTTCCGTGTGTGTAGGTTGGGCGGGTGATTACGTATGTTCCATGCGTTTGTGTTGGGTGGGGTGATCTGTATGTTCCGTGTGTGTGGCTTGGGCGGGGTGATCTATATATGCTGTCTGTGTGGTTGGGCAGGGTGATCTGTATGTTCTGTGTGTGTCGGCCAGGCGGTGTGATGTGTATGTTGTGTGTGTGTGGGATGGGCGGGGTGACCTATATGATCCGTGTGGGTTAGGCGGTGTGATCTGTATGTTCTGTGTGTTTGGGTTGGGCGTGGTCATCTGTATGTTCCGTGTGCATGGGTTGGTCGGGATGATGTGTATGTTCCGTGTGTGTGGTTTGGGTGGGGTGATATGTATGTTCATGTGTGTAGGTTGGGCGGGGTGATCTGTATGTTCTGTGTGTGTCGGCCAGGTGGAGTGATGTGTATGTTGTGTGTGTGTGGGATGGGCGGGGTGACCTATATGATCCGTGTGTGGGTTAGGCGGTGTGATCTGTATGTTCTGTGTGTTTGGGTTGGGCGGGGCGATCTGTATGTTCCGTGTGTGTAGGTTGGGTGGGGTGATATGTATGTTCCATGTGTGTAGGTTGGGCGGGGTGATCTGTATGTTCTGTGTGTGTCGGCCAGGTGGAGTGATGTGTATGTTGTGTGTGTGTGGGATGGGCGGGGTGACCTATATGATCCGTGTGTGGGTTAGGCGGTGTGATCTGTATGTTCTGTGTGTTTGGGTTGGCGGGGCGATCTGTATGTTCCGTGTGTGTAGGTTGGGCGGGGTGATACGTATGTTCCATGCGTTTGTGTTGGGTGGGGTGATCTGTATGTTCCATGTGTGTGGCTTGGCGGGGTGATCTATATATGCTGTCTGTGTGGGTTGGGCAGGGTGATCTGTATGTTCTGTGTGTGTCGGCCAGGCGGTGTGATGTGTATGTTGTGTGTGTGTGGGATGGGCGGGGTGACCTATATGATCCGTGTGTGGGTTAGGCGGTGTGATCTGTATGTTCTGTGTGTTTGGGTTGGGCGTGGTCATCTGTATGTTCCGTGTGCATGGGTTGGGCGGGATGATGTGTATGTTCCGTGTGTGTGGTTTGGGTGGGTGAATGTATGTTCCATGTGTGTAGGTTGGGCGGGGGGGGGGGTGATCTGTATGTTCTGTGTGTGTCGGCCAGGTGGAGTGATGTGTATGTTGTGTGTGTGTGGGATGGGCGGGGTGACCTATATGATCCGTGTGTGGGTTAGGCGGTGTGATCTGTATGTTTCTGTGTGTTTGGGTTGGGCGTGGTCATCTGTATGTTCCCGTGTGCATGGGTTGGGCGGATGATGTGTATGTTCCGTGTGTGTGGTTTGGGTGGGGTGATATGTATGTTCCATGTGTGTAGGTTGGGCGGGGTGATCTGTATGTTCTGTGTGTGTCGGCCAGGGCGGAGAGATGTGTATGTTGTGTGTGTGTGGGATGGGCAGGGTGACCTATATGATCCGTGTGTGGGTTAGGGCGTGTGGATCTGTATGTTCTGTGTGTTTTGGGTGGGCGTGGTCATCTGTATGTTCCGTGTGCATGGGTTGGGCGGGATGATGTGTATGTTCCGTGTGTGTGGTTTGGGTGGGGTGATATGTATGTTCCATGTGTGTAGTTGGGCGGGGTGATCTGTATGTTCTGTGTGTGTCGGCCAGGCGGAGTGATCTGTATGTTGTGTGTGTGTGGATGGGCGGGGTGATCTATATGATCCGTGTGTGGGTTAGGCGGTGTGATCTGTATGTTCTGTGTGTTTGGGTTGGGCGGGATGATCTGTATGTTCCATATATGTAGGTGGGCGTCGTGATCTGGATGTTCTGTGTTTATGGGTTGAGCGTGGTGAACTCTATGTTCTGTGTGTGTGGTTTGGGTGGGGTGATCTGTATGTTCCGTGTGTGTAGTTTGGGTGGGGTGATCTGTATGTTCTGTGTGTGTAGGTCGGGCGGGGTGATCTGTATGATCCATGTGTTTGGGTTGGGCGGGTGATCTGTATGTTCCGTGTGCGTGGGTTGGGCGGGGTGATCTATATATGCCGTCTGTGTTGGTTGGGCGGGGTGATCTGTATGCTCCATGTTTATGGGTTGGGCAGGGTGATCTTTATGATCCGTGTGTGGGTTAGGCGCTCTGATCTGTATGTTCCATGTGTTTGGGTTGGTCGGGGTTTCTGTATGCTCCATGTGTGTGGGTTTGGGCGGGGTGATCTATATGATTCGTGTGTGGGTTATGCGGTGTGATGTGTATGTTCCGTTTGTGTGGGTTGGGCGGGATGATCTATATGATCCGTGTGTGGGTTAGGCAGTGTGATTTGTATGTTCTGTGTGTGTGGGTTGAGGCGGATGAGGTGATCTATATGTTCTGTGTGTGTGGGTTGGGCGTGGTTATCTGTATGTTCGTGTGCGCGGGTTGGGCGGGAAGATTTGTATGTTCTGTGTGTGTGGGTTGGGCGGGTGATCTGTATGTTCAGTGTGTGTGGGTTGGGCGTGGTGATCTCTATGTTCTGTGTGTGTGGGTTGGGCGGGGTGATCTGTATGTTCCTTGGTGTGTTTGGGTGTGGTGATCTGTATGTTCCATGTGTTTGGGTTGGGCGGGGTGATCTGTATGTTCCGTGTGTGTGGGTTGGGTGGGGTGATCTATATATGCTGTCTGTGTGGGTTGGGGCGGGGTGATCTGTATGCTCCCGTGTGTGTGGGTTGGGCAGGGTGATCTATATGATCCGTATGTGGGTTAGACGGTGTGATCTGTATGTTCTGTCTGTTTGGGTTGGGCGGGGTGATCTGTATGCTCAGTGTGTGTGGGTGGGCAGGGTGATCTGTATGTTCCATGTGTTTGGGTTGGGCGGGGTGATCTGTATGTTCTGTGTGTTTGGGTTGGGCGGGGTGATCTGTATGTTCTGTGTGTTTGGGTTGGGCATGGTGATCTGTATGTTCCATGTGTGTGGGTTGGGCGGGGTGATATGTATGTTCTGTGTGTGTGGGTTGGGTGGGGTGATCTGTATGTTCCGTGTGTGTGGTTTGGGTGGGGTGATCTGTATGTTCTGTGTGTGTCGGCCAGGCGGAGTGATCTGTATGTTGTGTGTGTGTGGGTTGGGCGGGGTGATCTGTATGTTCCGTGTGTGTAGGTTGGGCGGGGTGATCTGTATGTTCCATGTGTTTAAATTGGGCGGGGTGATCTGTATGTTCCGTGTGTGTGGTTGGGCGGGCTGATCTATATATGCTGTCTGTGTTGGTTGGGCGGGGTGATCTGTATGCTCATGTGTCTTGGTTGGGCAGGGTGATCTTTTTGATCTGTGTGTGGGTTAGGCCGCTCTGATCTGTATGTTCCATGTCTTTGGATTGGTCGGAGTGATCTGTATGCTCCGTGTGTGTGGGTTGGGCGGGGTGATCTGTATGCTCCGTGTGTGTGGGTTGGAGGGGGTGATCTATATGATCCGTGTGTGTGGGTTGATCCGGGTGAGGTGATCTGTATGTTCTGTGTGCGTGGGTTGGGCGTGGTGATTTGTATGTTCGTGTGCATGGGTTGGGCGTGTTGATCTCTATGTTCTGTGTGCGTGGTTGGCTGGGTGATCTGCATGTTCCGTGTGTGTAGTTTGGGTGGGGTGATCTGTATGTTCTGCATGTGTAGGTTGGGCTGGGTGATCTGTATGATCCATGTGTTTGGGTTGGGCGGGGTGATCTGTATGTTCCGTGTGTGTGGGTTGGGCGGGTAATCTGTATGTTCCGTGTGTGTGTTGGGCGTGTGATCTGTATGTTCTGTATGTGTGGGTTGAGCCGGGTGAGGTGATCTGTATGTTCTGTGTGTGTGTGTTGGGCGTGGTGATCTGTATGTTCTCTGTGCGTGGGTTGGGCGGGATGATTTGTATCTTCCGTGTGTGTGGTTGTGGGTGGGGGTGACCTGTATGTCCTGATGTGTGTGGGTTGGGTGTGGTGATCTCTATGTTCTGTGTGTGTGGGTTGGGCAGGGTGATCTGTATGTTCCGTGTGTGTAGTTTGGGTGGGGTGATCTGTATGTTCCATGTGTGTGGGTTGGTGGGGTGATCTGTATGCTCTCTGTGTGTGGGTTGGGCGGGGTAATCTGTATGTTCTGTGTGTGTCGGCCAGGCGGAGTGATCTGTATGTTGTGTGTGTGTGGGATGGGCGGGGTAATCTATATGATCCGTGTGTGGGTTAGGCGTGTGATCTGTATGTTCTGTGTGTTTGGGTTGGGCAGGGTGATCTGTATGTTCCGTGTAGGTAGGTTGGGCGTCGTGATCTGTATGTTCTGTGTTGTGTGGGTTGAGCCGGTTGAGGTGATCTGTATGTTCTGTGTGTGTGGGTGGGCGGGGTGATCTGTATGTTCTGTGTGTGTGGGTTGGGCGGGGTGATCTGTATGTTCTGTGTGTTTGGGTTGGGCAGGGTGATCTGTATGTTCCGTGTAGGTAGGTTGGGCGTCCGTGATCTGTATGTTCTGTGTGTGTGGGTTGAGCCGGTTGAGGTGATCTGTATGTTCTGTGTGTGTGGGTTGGGCGGGGTGATCTGTATGTTCTGTGTGTGTGGTTTGGGTGGGGTGATCTGTATGTTCTGTGTGAGTAGGTTGGGCGGGGTGATCTGTATGTTCCATGTGTTTGGTTTGGGCGGGGTGATCTGTATGCTCCATGTGTCTGGGTTTGGCAGGGTGATCTTTATGATCCGTGTGTGGGTTATGCGGTGTGATCTGTTTGTTCTGTGCGTTTGGGTTGGGCGGGGTGATCTGTATGTTCCGTGTGTATTTGTTGGGCGGGGTAATCTGCATGTTCCGTGTGTGTGGGTTGGGCGTGGTGATCTGTATGTTCTGTGTGTGTGGGTGATCCGGGTGAGGTGATCTGTATGTTCGGAGTGTGTGGGTTAGGCGTGGTGATCTGTATGTTCCGTGAGTGTGGGTTGGGCGTGGTGATCTGTATGTTCCGTGTGCGTGGGTTGGGCGGGATGATTTGTATGTTCCGTGTGTGTGGTTTGGGTGGGGTGATCTGTATGTTCTGTGTGTGTGGGTTGGGCGTGTTGATCTCTATGTTCTGTGTGTGTGGGTGGCTGGGTGATCTGCATGTTCCGTGTGTGTGTTTGGTGGGGTGATCTGTATGTTCTGTGCGTGTAGGTTGGGCGTGGTGATCTGTATGTTCCGTGTGCGTGGGTTGGGCGGGGTGATCTGTATGTTCTGTGTGTGTGGGTTGGGCGGGGTGATCTGTATGTTCGTGTGTTTGGGTTGGGCATGGTGATCTGTATGTTCCGTGTGTGGTGGGTTGGGTGGGGTGATCTGTAGGTTCCGTGTGTGTGGTTTCGGTGGGGTGATCTGTATGCTCCATGTGTCTGGTTGGGCAGGGTGATCTTTATGATCCGTGTGTGGTTATGCAGTGTGATCTGTTTGTTCTGTGTGTTTGGGTTGGGTGGGGTGATCTGTATGTTCCGTGTGTGTGGGTTGGACGGGGTGATCTGTATGTTTTCTGTGTGTGGGTTGGGCGGGTGATCTGTATGTTACGTGTGTGTGGGTTGGGAGTGGTGATCTGTCTGTTACGTGTGCGTGGGTTGGCGGGTGATCTGTATGTTCCGAGTGTGTGGGTCGGGCGGGGTGATCTGTATATTATGTGTGTGTGGGTTGGGCAGGGTGATCTGTATGTTCCGTGTCAGTGGGTTGGGAGGGGTGATCTGTATGTTCTGTGTGTTTGGGTGGGCGGGGTGATCTGTATGTTCCGTGTGTGTAGGTTGGGCGGAGTGATCTGTATGTTCCACGTCTGTCGGTTGGACAGGGTGATCTGTATGTTCCATGTGTATGGGTTGGGCGGGGTGATCTATATATGCTGTCTGTGTGGGTTGGGTGAGGTGATCTGTATGTTCTGTGTGTTTGGGTTGGGCATGGTGATCTGTATGTTCCATGTGTGTGGGTTGGGCCCGGTGATCTGTATGTTCCGTGGGTGTGGGTTGGACGGGGTGATCTGTATGTTCTGTGTGTGTGGGTTGGGCGGGTAATCTGTATGTTCCGTGTGTGTGGGTTTGGGCGTGGTGATCTGTATGTTCTGTGTGTGTGGGTTGAGCCGTGTGAGGTGATCTGTATGTTCCTGTGTGTGTGGGTTGGGCGTGGTGATCTGTATGTTCCGTGTGCGTGGGTGGGCGGGATGATTTGTATGTTCCGTGTGTTTGGTTTTGTGGGGTAATCTGTATGTTCTGTGTGTGTGGGTTGGGCGTGGTGATCTGTATGTTCTGTGCGTGTGGGTTGGCGGGGTGATCTGTATGTTCCGTGTCCGTGGTTTGGGTGGGGTGATCTGTATGTTCTGTGTGTGTAGTTTAGGTGGGGTGATCTGTATGTTCCATGTGTGTGGGTTGGGTGGAGTGACCTGTAAGCTCTCTGTGTGTGGGTTGGGCGTGGTAATCTGTATGTTTCTGTGTGTGTCGGCCGGGCGGAGTGATCTGTATGTTGTGTGTGTGTGGGTTGGGTGGGGTGAACTGTATGTTCCATGTGTGTGGGGTTGGGCGGGGTGATCTGTATGTTCCGTGTGTGTGGGGTGGGCGGGGTGATCTATATATGCTGTCTGTGTGGTTGGGCGGGGTGATCTGTATGCTCCGTGTGTGTGGGTTGGGCGGGGTGATGTCTCTGATCCTCGTGTGGTTAGGCGGTGTGATCTGTATGTTCTGTGTGTTTGGGTTGGGCGGGGTGATCAGTATGCTCCGTGTGTGTGTGTTGGGTGAGGTGATATGTATGTTCTGTGTGTGTGGATGGGCGTGGTGATCTGTATATTCTGTGTGTCTGGGTTGAGCCGGGTGAAGTGATCTGTATGTTCTGTGTGCGTGGGTTGGGCGGGATGATTTCTATGTTCCGTGTGTGTGGTTTGGGTGGGGTGACCTGTATGTTCTGTGTGTGTGGGTTGGGCGGGGTGGTTTGTATGATCCGTGGGTGTGGGTTGAGTGTGTGATCTGTATGCTCCGTGTGAGTGGGTTGGGCGGGATGCTCTCTATGTTCTGTGTGTGTGGCTTGGGTGAGGTGATCTGTATGTTCTGTGTGTGGGTTGGGTGGGGTGATCTGTAAGTTCCGTGTGTGAGGTTGGGCGGGGTGATCTGTATGTTCCATGTGTGTGGTTGGACGGGGTGATCTGTATGTTCCGTGTGTGTGGGTTGGGCGGGGTGATCTTATGCTCCGTGTGTGTGGGTTGGGCCGAGGATCTATATGATCCGTGTGTGGGTTAGGCGGTGTGATCTGTATGTTCTGTGTGTTTGGGTTGGGCGGGGTGATCTGTTTGTTCCGTGTTTGTAGTTTGGGTGGGGTGATCTGTATGTTCCGTGTGCGCGAGTTGGGCGGGATGATTTGTATGTTCCGTGTCTGTGTGGTTTGGGTGGGGTGATCTGTATGTTCTGTGTGTGTGGGTTGGGCGTGGTGAACTCTATGTTCCATGTGTGTGGGTTGGGTGGGGGTGATCGTATGCTCTCGTGTGTGGTTGGGCGGAGTAATCTGTATGTTCTGTGTGTGTCGGCCAGGCGGAGTGATCTGTATGTTCCGTGTGTGTGGGTTGGGCGGGGTGATCTGTATGTTCCGTGTGTGTGGGTTGGTTGGGGTGATCTGTATGCTCCGTGTGTGTGGGTTGGGCGTGGTGATCTGTATGTTGTGTGTGTGTGGGTGGGCGGGGTGATCTGTATGTTCCGTGTGTGTGGGTTCGGCGGGGTGATCTATATGCCTCCGTCTGTGTGGGTTGGGCGAGGTGATCTGTATGTTCTGTGTGTGTGGGTTGGACGGGGTGATCTGTATGTTCTGTGTGTGTGGGTTGGGCGGGGTGATCTGTATATTTCGTGCGTGGGCGTTAGGCAGGGTGATCTGTAAGTTCCATCTGTGTAGGTTGGGCGGGATGATCTATATATGCTTTCAGTGTGGGTTGGGCGGGTGATCTGTATGTTCCATGTGTTTAGGTTGGGCGGGGCGATCTGTATGTTCTATGTGTGTGGGTTGGGCGGGGTGATCTGTATGTTCCGTGTGTGTGGGTTGTGCGGGGTGATCTATATATGCTGTCTGTGTGGGTTGGGCGGGGTGATCTGTATGTTCCGTGTGTGTGGGTTGTGCGGGGTGATCTATATATGCTGTCCGTGTGGGTTGGGCGGGTGATCTGTATGCTCCGTGTGTGTGGGTTGGGCGGGGGTGATCTATATGATCCGTGTGTGGGTTAGGCAGTGTGATCTGTATGTTCTGTGTGATTGGGTTGGACGGAGTGATCTCTATGCTCCGTGTGTGTGGGTTGGGTGAGGTGATCTGTATGCTCCGTGTGTGTGGGTTGGGCGGGTAATCTGTATGTTCTGTGTTTGTGGTTGAGCCGGGTGAGGTGATCTATATGTTCGGTGTGTGTGGGTTGGGCGTGGTGATCTGTATGTTCCGTGTGTGTGGGTTGGGCGTGGTGATTTGTATGTTCCGTGTGCGCGGGTTGGGCGGGAAGATTTGTATGTTCCGTGTGTGTGTGGTTTGGGTGGGGTGATCTGTATGTTCAGTGTGTGTGGTTGGGCGTGGTGATCTCTATGTTCTGTGTGTGTGGGTTGGGTGGGGTGATCTGTATGTTCTGTGTGTGTGGGTTGGGTGGGGTGATCTGTATGTTCCGTGTGTGTGGGTTGGGCGTGGTGATTTGTATGTTTCCGTGTGCGCGGGTTGGGCGGGAAGATTTGTATGTTCCGTGTGTGTGTGGTTTGGGTGGGGTGATCTGTATGTTCAGTGTGTGTGGGTTGGGCGTGGTGATCTCTATGTTCTGTGTGTGTGGGTTGGGTGGGGTGATCTGTATGTTCTGTGTGTGTGGGTTGGGTGGGGTGATCTGTATGTTCTGTGTTTGTGGGTTAGGCGGGGTGATCTGTATGTTCCGTGTGTGTGGGTTGGGCGGGGTGATCTATATATGCTGTCTGTGTTGGTTGGGCGGGTGATCTGTATGCTCCATGAGTCTTGGTTGGGCAAGTGATCTTTTTGATCTGTGTGTGGTTAGGCGCTCTGATCTGTATGTTCCATGTGTTTGGATTGGTCGGAGTGATCTGTATGCTCCGTGTGTGTGGGTTGGGCGGGGTGATCTATATGATCCGTGTGTGTGGGTTGATCCGGGTGAGGTGATCTGTATGTTCTGTGTGTGTGGGTTGGGCGTGGTGATCTGTATGTTCCGTGTGCATGGGTTGGGCGTGTTGATCTCTATGTTCTGTGTGTGTGTGGGTTGGCTGGGTGATCTGCATGTTCTGTGTGTGTAGTTTGGGGAGGGGTGATCTGTATGTTCCATGTGGGTGGGTTGGGTGGGGTGATCTGTATGTTCTGTGTGTGTCGGCCAGGCGGAGTGATCTGTATGTTGTGTGTGTGTGGGATGGGCGGGTAATCTATATGATCCGTGTGTGAGTTAGGTGGTGTGATCTGTATGTTCTGTGGTTTGGGTTGGGCGGGGTGATCTGTATGTTCCATGTATGTAGGTTGGGCGTCGTGATCTGTATGTTCTGTGTGTGTGGGTTGAGCCGGTTGTGGTGATCTGTATGTTCTGTGTGTGTGGGTTGGGCGTGGTGATCTGTATGTTCCGTGTGCGTGGGTTGGGCGGTATCATTTGTATGCTCCGTGTGTATGGTTTGGGTGGGATGATCTGTATGTTCCGTGTGTGTAGTTTGGGTGGGGTGATCTGTATGTTCCATGTGTGTGGGTTGTGTGGGGTGATCTGTATGCTCTCTGTGTGTGGGTTGGGCGGGGTAATTTGTATGTTCTGTGTGTGTCGGCCAGGCGGAGTGATCTGTATGTTGTTTGTGTGTGGGTTGGGCGTGGTGATCTGTATGTTCCATGTGCGTGGTTTGAGAGGTATCATTTGTATGCTCCGTGTGTGTGGTTTGGGTGGGGTGATCTGTATGTTCCGTGTGTGTAGTTTGGGTGGGGTGATCTGTATGTTCCATGTGTGTGGGTTGGGTGGGGTGATCTGTATGTTCCGTGTGTGTGGTTTGGGTGGGGTGATCTGTATGTTCTGTGTGTGTCGGCCAGGCGGAGTGATCTGTATGTTGTGTGTGTGTGGGTTGGGCGGGGTGATCTGTATGTTCCGTGTGTGTAGGTTGGGCGGGGTGATCTGTATGTTCCATGTGTTTAAATTGGGCGGGGTGATCTGTATGTTCCGTGTGTGTGGGTTGGGCGGGGTGATCTATATATGCTGTCTGTGTTGGTTGGGCGGGGTGATCTGTATGCTCCATGTGTCTTGGTTGGGCAGGGTGATCTTTTTGATCTGTGTGTGGGTTAGGCGCTCTGATCTGTATGTTCCATGTCTTTGGATTGGTCGGAGTGATATGTATGCTCCGTGTGTGTGGATGGGCGTGGTGATCTGTATATTCTGTGTGTCTGGGTTGAGCCGGGTGAAGTGATCTGTATGTTCTGTGTGCGTGGGTTGGGCGGGATGATTTCTATGTTCCGTGTGTGTGGTTTGGGTGGGGTGACCTGTATGTTCTGTGTGTGTGGGTTGGGCGGGGTGGTTTGTATGATCCGTGGGTGTGGGTTGAGTGTGTGATCTGTATGCTCCGTGTGTGTGGGTTGGGCGGGATGCTCTCTATGTTCTGTGTGTGTGGCTTGGGTGAGGTGATCTGTATGTTCTGTGTGTGTGGGTTGGGTGGGGTGATCTGTAAGTTCCGTGTGTGAAGGTTGGGCGGGGTGATCTGTATGTTCCATGTGTGTGGGTTGGACGGGGTGATCTGTATGTTCCGTGTGTGTGGGTTGGGCGGGGTGATCTTTATGCTCCGTGTGTGTGGGTTGGGCCGAGGATCTATATGATCCGTGTGTGGGTTAGGCGGTGTGATCTGTATGTTCTGTGTGTTTAGGTTGGGCGGGGTGATCTGTTTGTTCCGTGTTTGTAGTTTGGGTGGGGTGATCTGTATGTTCCGTGTGCGCGAGTTGGGCGGGATGATTTGTATGTTCCGTGTCTGTGTGGTTTGGGTGGGGTGATCTGTATGTTCTGTGTGTGTGGGTTGGGCGTGGTGAACTCTATGTTCCATGTGTGTGGGTTGGGTGGGGTGATCGTATGCTCTCGTGTGTGGGTTGGGCGGAGTAATCTGTATGTTCTGTGTGTGTCGGCCAGGCGGAGTGATCTGTATGTTCCGTGTGTGTGGGTTGGGCGGGGTGATCTGTATGTTCCGTGTGTGTGGGTTGGTTGGGGTGATCTGTATGCTCCGTGTGTGTGGGTTGGGCGTGGTGATCTGTATGTTGTGTGTGTGTGGGTTGGGCGGGGTGATCTGTATGTTCCGTGTGTGTGGGTTCGGCGGGGTGATCTATATGCTCCGTCTGTGTGGGTTGGGCGAGGTGATCTGTATGTTCTGTGTGTGTGGGTTGGACGGGGTGATCTGTATGTTCTGTGTGTGTGGGTTGGGCGGGGTGATCTGTATATTTCGTGCGTGGGCGTTAGGCAGGGTGATCTGTAAGTTCCATCTGTGTAGGTTGGGCGGGATGATCTATATATGCTTTCAGTGTGGGTTGGGCCGGGTGATCTGTATGTTCCATGTGTTTAGGTTGGGCGGGGCGATCTGTATGTTCTATGTGTGTGGGTTGGGCGGGGTGATCTGTATGTTCCGTGTGTGTGGGTTGTGCGGGGTGATCTATATATGCTGTCCGTGTGGGTTGGGCGGGGTGATCTGTATGCTCCGTGTGTGTGGGTTGGGCGGGGTGATCTATATGATCCGTGTGTGGGTTAGGCAGTGTGATCTGTATGTTCTGTGTGATTGGGTTGGACGGAGTGATCTCTATGCTCCGTGTGTGTGGGTTGGGTGAGGTGATCTGTATGCTCCGTGTGTGTGGGTTGGGCGGGGTAATCTGTATGTTCTGTGTTTGTGGGTTGAGCCGGGTGAGGTGATCTATATGTTCGGTGTGTGTGGGTTGGGCGTGGTGATCTGTATGTTCCGTGTGTGTGGGTTGGGCGTGGTGATTTGTATGTTCCGTGTGCGCGGGTTGGGCGGGAAGATTTGTATGTTCCGTGTGTGTGTGGTTTGGGTGGGGTGATCTGTATGTTCAGTGTGTGTGGGTTGGGCGTGGTGATCTCTATGTTCTGTGTGTGTGGGTTGGGTGGGGTGATCTGTATGTTCTGTGTGTGTGGGTTGGGTGGGGTGATCTGTATGTTCTGTGTTTGTGGGTTAGGCGGGGTGATCTGTATGTTCCGTGTGTGTGGGTTGGGCGGGGTGATCTATATATGCTGTCTGTGTTGGTTGGGCGGGGTGATCTGTATGCTCCATGTGTCTTGGTTGGGCAAGGTGATCTTTTTGATCTGTGTGTGGGTTAGGCGCTCTGATCTGTATGTTCCATGTGTTTGGATTGGTCGGAGTGATCTGTATGCTCCGTGTGTGTGGGTTGGGCGGGGTGATCTATATGATCCGTGTGTGTGGGTTGATCCGGGTGAGGTGATCTGTATGTTCTGTGTGTGTGGGTTGGGCGTGGTGATCTGTATGTTCCGTGTGCATGGGTTGGGCGTGTTGATCTCTATGTTCTGTGTGTGTGTGGGTTGGCTGGGTGATCTGCATGTTCTGTGTGTGTAGTTTGGGAGGGGTGATCTGTATGTTCCATGTGGGTGGGTTGGGTGGGGTGATCTGTATGTTCTGTGTGTGTCGGCCAGGCGGAGTGATCTGTATGTTGTGTGTGTGTGGGATGGGCGGGGTAATCTATATGATCCGTGTGTGAGTTAGGTGGTGTGATCTGTATGTTCTGTGTGTTTGGGTTGGGCGGGGTGATCTGTATGTTCCATGTATGTAGGTTGGGCGTCGTGATCTGTATGTTCTGTGTGTGTGGGTTGAGCCGGTTGTGGTGATCTGTATGTTCTGTGTGTGTGGGTTGGGCGTGGTGATCTGTATGTTCCGTGTGCGTGGGTTGGGCGGTATCATTTGTATGCTCCGTGTGTATGGTTTGGGTGGGATGATCTGTATGTTCCGTGTGTGTAGTTTGGGTGGGGTGATCTGTATGTTCCATGTGTGTGGGTTGTGTGGGGTGATCTGTATGCTCTCTGTGTGTGGGTTGGGCGGGGTAATTTGTATGTTCTGTGTGTGTCGGCCAGGCGGAGTGATCTGTATGTTGTTTGTGTGTGGGTTGGGCGTGGTGATCTGTATGTTCCATGTGCGTGGTTTGAGAGGTATCATTTGTATGCTCCGTGTGTGTGGTTTGGGTGGGGTGATCTGTATGTTCCGTGTGTGTAGTTTGGGTGGGGTGATCTGTATGTTCCATGTGTGTGGGTTGGGTGGGGTGATCTGTATGTTCCGTGTGTGTGGTTTGGGTGGGGTGATCTGTATGTTCTGTGTGTGTCGGCCAGGCGGAGTGATCTGTATGTTGTGTGTGTGTGGGTTGGGCGGGGTGATCTGTATGTTCCGTGTGTGTAGGTTGGGCGGGGTGATCTGTATGTTCCATGTGTTTAAATTGGGCGGGGTGATCTGTATGTTCCGTGTGTGTGGGTTGGGCGGGGTGATCTATATATGCTGTCTGTGTTGGTTGGGCGGGGTGATCTGTATGCTCCATGTGTCTTGGTTGGGCAGGGTGATCTTTTTGATCTGTGTGTGGGTTAGGCGCTCTGATCTGTATGTTCCATGTCTTTGGATTGGTCGGAGTGATATGTATGCTCCGTGTGTGTGGGTTGGGCGGGGTGATCTGTATGCTCCGTGTGTGTGGGTTGGAGGGGGTGATCTATATGATCCGTGTGTGTGGGTTGATCCGGGTGAGGTGATCTGTATGTTCTGTGTGCGTGGGTTGGGCGTGGTGATTTGTATGTTCCGTGTGCATGGGTTGGGCGTGTTGATCTCTATGTTCTGTGTGTGTGGGTTGGCTGGATGATCTGCATGTTCCGTGTGTGTAGTTTGGGTGGGGTGATCTGTATGTTCTGCGTGTGTAGGTTGGGCTGGGTGATCTGTATGATCCATGTGTTTGGGTTGGGCGGGGTGATCTGTATGTTCCGTGTGTGTGGGTTGGGCGGGGTAATCTGTATGTTCCGTGTGTGTGTTGGGCGTGGTGATCTGTATGTTCTGTATGTGTGGGTTGAGCCGGGTGAGGTGATCTGTATGTTCTGTGTGTGTGTGTTGGGCGTGGTGATCTGTATGTTCTCTGTGCGTGGGTTGGGCGGGATGATTTGTATCTTCCGTGTGTGTGGTTTGGGTGGGGTGACCTGTATGTTCTGATGTGTGTGGGTTGGGTGTTGTGATCTCTATGTTCTGTGTGTGTGGGTTGGGCAGGGTGATCTGTATGTTCCGTGTGTGTAGTTTGGGTGGGGTGATCTGTATGTTCCATGTGTGTGGGTTGGGTGGGGTGATCTGTATGCTCTCTGTGTGTGGGTTGGGCGGGGTAATCTGTATGTTCTGTGTGTGTCGGCCAGGCGGAGTGATCTGTATGTTGTGTGTGTGTGGGATGGGCGGGGTAATCTATATGATCCGTGTGTGGGTTAGGCGGTGTGATCTGTATGTTCTGTGTGTTTGGGTTGGGCGGGGTGATCTGTATGTTCCGTGTAGGTAGGTTGGGCGTCGTGATCTGTATGTTCTGTGTGTGTGGGTTGAGCCGGTTGAGGTGATCTGTATGTTCTGTGTGTGTGGGTTGGGCGTGGTGATCTGTATGTTCCGTGTGCGTGGGTTGGGCGGTATCATTTGTATGCTCCGTGTGTGTGGTTTGGGTGGGGTGATCTGTATGTTCCATGTGTGTGGGTTGTGTGGGGTGATCTGTATGCTCTCTGTGTGTGGGTTGGGCGGGGTAATTTGTATGTTCTGTGTGTGTCGGCCAGGCGGAGTGATCTGTATGTTGTTTGTGTGTGGGTTGGGCGTGGTGATCTGTATGTTCCATGTGCGTGGTTTGAGAGGTATCATTTGTATGCTCCGTGTGTGTGGTTTGGGTGGGGTGATCTGTATGTTCCGTGTGTGTAGTTTGGGTGGGGTGATCTGTATGTTCCATGTGTGTGGGTTGGGTGGGGTGATCTGTATGCTCTCTGTGTGTGAGTTGGGCGGGGTAATTTGTATGTTCTGTGTGTGTCGGCCAGGCGGAGTGATCTGTATGTTGTGTGTGTGTGGGTTGGGCGGGGTGATCTGTATGTTCCGTGTGTGTAGGTTGGGCGGGGTGATCTGTATGTTCCATGTGTTTAAATTGGGCGGGGTGATCTGTATGTTCCGTGTGTGTGGGTTGGGCGGGGTGATCTATATATGCTGTCTGTGTTGGTTGGGCGGGGTGATCTGTATGCTCCATGTGTCTTGGTTGGGCAGGGTGATCTTTTTGATCTGTGTGTGGGTTAGGCGCTCTGATCTGTATGTTCCATGTCTTTGGATTGGTCGGAGTGATCTGTATGCTCCGTGTGTGTGGGTTGGGCGGGGTGATCTGTATGCTCCGTGTGTGTGGGTTGGAGGGGGTGATCTATATGATCCGTGTGTGTGGGTTGATCCGGGTGAGGTGATCTGTATGTTCTGTGTGCGTGGGTTGGGCGTGGTGATTTGTATGTTCCGTGTGCATGGGTTGGGCATGTTGATCTCTATGTTCTGTGTGTGTGGGTTGGCTGGATGATCTGCATGTTCCGTGTGTGTAGTTTGGGTGGGGTGATCTGTATGTTCTGCGTGTGTAGGTTGGGCTGGGTGATCTGTATGATCCATGTGTTTGGGTTGGGCGGGGTGATCTGTATGTTCCGTGTGTGTGGGTTGGGCGGGGTAATCTGTATGTTCCGTGTGTGTGTTGGGCGTGGTGATCTGTATGTTCTGTATGTGTGGGTTGAGCCGGGTGAGGTGATCTGTATGTTCTGTGTGTGTGTGTTGGGCGTGGTGATCTGTATGTTCTCTGTGCGTGGGTTGGGCGGGATGATTTGTATCTTCCGTGTGTGTGGTTTGGGTGGGGTGACCTGTATGTTCTGATGTGTGTGGGTTGGGTGTGGTGATCTCTATGTTCTGTGTGTGTGGGTTGGGCAGGGTGATCTGTATGTTCCGTGTGTGTAGTTTGGGTGGGGTGATCTGTATGTTCCATGTGTGTGGGTTGGGTGGGGTGATCTGTATGCTCTCTGTGTGTGGGTTGGGCGGGGTAATCTGTATGTTCTGTGTGTGTCGGCCAGGCGGAGTGATCTGTATGTTGTGTGTGTGTGGGATGGGCGGGGTAATCTATATGATCCGTGTGTGGGTTAGGCGGTGTGATCTGTATGTTCTGTGTGTTTGGGTTGGGCGGGGTGATCTGTATGTTCCGTGTAGGTAGGTTGGGCGTCGTGATCTGTATGTTCTGTGTGTGTGGGTTGAGCCGGTTGAGGTGATCTGTATGTTCTGTGTGTGTGGGTTGGGCGTGGTGATCTGTATGTTCCGTGTGCGTGGGTTGGGCGGTATCATTTGTATGCTCCGTGTGTGTGGTTTGGGTGGGGTGATCTGTATGTTCTGTGTGTGTAGCTTGGGTGGGGTGACCTGTATGTTCCATGTGTGTGGGTTGGGTGGCGTGATCTGTATGCTCTCTGTGTGTGGGTTGGGCGGGGTAATTTGTATGTTTTGTGTGTGTCGGCCAGGCGGAGTGATCTGTATGTTGTTTGTGTGTGGGTTGGGCGTGGTGATCTGTATGTTCCGTGTGCGTGGGTTGAGCGGTAGCATTTGTATGCTCCGTGTGTGTGGTTTGGGTGGGGTGATCTGTATGTTCCGTGTGTGTAGTTTGGGTGGGGTGATCTGTATGTTCCATGTGTGTGGGTTGGGTGGGGTGATCTGTATGCTCTCTGTGTGTGGGTTGGGCGGGGTAATTTGTATGTTCTGTGTGTGTTGGCCAGGCGGAGTGATCTGTATGTTGTTTGTGTGTGGGTTGGGCGGGGTGATCTGTATGTTTCCGTGTGTGTAGGTTGGGCGGGGTGATCTGTATGTTCCATGTGTTTAAGTTGGGCGGGGTGATCTGTATGTTCCGTGTGTGTGGGTTGGGCGGGGTGATCTATATATGCTGTCCTGTGTTGGTTGGGCGGGGTGATCTGTATGCTCCCATGTGTGTGGGTTGGGCAGGGAGATCTTTATGATCCATGTGTGGGTTACGCGCCGTGATCTGTATGTTCCATGTGTTTGGGGTTGGTCGGGGTGATCTGTATGTTCCGTGGTGTGTGGGTTGGGCGGGGGTAATCTGTATGTTCCGTGTCTGTGTGTTGGGCGTGGTGATCTGTATGTTCTGTATATGTGGGTTGAGCCGGGTGAGGTGATCTGTATGTTCTGTGTGTGTGTGTTGGGCGTGGTGATCTGTATGTTTCTGTGTGCGTGGGTTGGGCGGGATGATTTGTATCTTCCGTGTGTGTGGTTTGGGTGGGGTGACCTGTATGTTCTGATGTGTGTGGGTTGGGCCGTGGTGATCTGTATGTTTCTGTGTGTGTGGGTTTGGCAGGGTGATCTGTATGTTCCGTATGCGTGGGTTGGGCGGGTATCATTTGTATGCTCCGTGTGTATGGTTTGGGTGGGGTGATCTGTATGTTCCGTGTGTGTAGTTTGGCTGGGGTGATCTGTATGTTCCATGTGTGTGGGTTGGGTGGGGTGATCTGTATGCTCTCTGTGTGTGGGTTGGGCTGGGTGATCTGTTATGTTCCGTGTGTGTAGGTTGGGCGGGGTGATCTGTATGTTCCATGTGTTTAAATTGGGCAGTGTGATCTGTATGTTCCGTGTGTGTGGGTTGGGTGGGGTTATCTATATATGCTGTCTGTGTTGGTTGGGCGGGGTGATCTGTATGTTCTGTATGTGTGGGTTGAGCCGGGTGAGGTGATCTGTATGTTCTGTGTGTGTGTGTTGGGCGTGGTGATCTGTATGTTCCTGTGTGCGTGGGTTGGGCGGGATGATTTGTATCTTCCGTGTGTGTGGTTTGGGTGGGGTGACCTGTATGTTCTGATGTGTGTGGGTTGGGTGTGGTGATCTGTATGTTCTGTGTGTGTGGGTTTGGCAGGGTGATCTGTATGTTCCGTATGCGTGGGTTGGGCGGTATCATTTGTATGCTCCGTGTGTATGGTTTTGGGTGGGGTGGATCTGTATGTTCCGTGTGTGTAGTTTGGCTGGGTGATCTGTATGTTCCATGTGTGTGGGTTGGGTGGGGTGATCTGTATGCTCTCTGTGTGTGGGTTGGGCTGGGTGATCTGTATGTTCCGTGTGTGTAGGTTGGGGCGGGGTGATCTGTATGTTCCATGTGTTTAAATTGGGCGGTGTGATCTGTATGTTCCGTGTGTGTGGGTTGGGTGGGGTTATCTATATATGCTGTCTGTGTTGGTTGGGCGGGGTGATCTGTATGCTCCATGTGTGTGGGTTGGGCCGGGTAATCTGTATGTTCCGTGTGTGTGTGTTGGGCGTGGTGATCTGTATGTTCTGTATGTGTGGGTTGAGCCGGGTGAGGTGATCTGTATGTTCTGTGTGTGTGTGTTGGGCGTGGTGATCTGTATGTTCTGTATGTGTGGGTTGAGCCGGGTGAGGTGATCTGTATGTTCCGTGTGCGTGGGTTGGGTGGGGTGATCTGTATGTTCCGTGTGTGTAGGTTGGGCGGGGTGATCTGTATGCTCCATGTGTCTTGGTTGGGCAGGGTGATCTTTTTGATCTGTGTGTGGGTTAGGCGCTCTGATCTGTATGTTCCATGTCTTTGGATTGGTCGGAGTGATATGTATGCTCCGTGTGTGTGGGTTGGGCGGGGGTGATCTGTATGCTCCGTGTGTGTGGGTTGGAGGGGGTGATCTATATGATCCGTGTGTGTGGGTTGATCCGGGTGAGGTGATCTGTATGTTCTGTGTGCGTGGGTTGGGCGTGGTGATTTGTATGTTCCGTGTGCATGGGTTGGGCGTGTTGATCTCTATGTTCTGTGTGTGTGGGTTGGCTGGATGATCTGCATGTTCCGTGTGTGTAGTTTGGGTGGGGTGATCTGTATGTTCTGCGTGTGTAGGTTGGGCTGGGTGATCTGTATGATCCATGTGTTTGGGTTGGGCGGGGTGATCTGTATGTTTCCGTTGTGTGTGGGTTGGGCGGGGTAATCTGTATGTTCCGTGTGTGTGTTGGGCGTGGTGATCTGTATGTTCTGTATTGTGTGGGTTGAAGCCGGGTGAGGTGATCTGTATGTTCTGTGTGTGTGTGTTGGGCGTGGTGATCTGTATGTTCTCTGTGCGTGGGTTGGGCGGGATGATTTGTATCTTCCGTGTGTGTGGTTTGGGTGGGGGTGACCTGTATGTTCTGATGTGTGTGGGTTGGGTGTTGTGATCTCTATGTTCTGTGTGTGTGGTTGGGCAGGGTGATCTGTATGTTCCGTGTGTGTAGTTTTGGGTGGGGGTGATCTGTATGTTCCATGTGTGTGGTTGGGTGGGGTGATCTGTATGCTCTCTGTGTGTGGGTTGGGCGGGGTAATCTGTTATGTTCTGTGTGTGTCGGCCAGGCGGAGTGATCTGTATGTTGTGTGTGTGTGGGATGGGCGGGGTAATCTATATGATCCGTGTGTGGGTTAGGCGGTGTGATCTGTATGTTCTGTGTGTTTGGGTTGGGCGGGGTGATCTGTATGTTCCGTGTAGGTAGGTTGGGCGTCGTGATCTGTATGTTCTGTGTTTGTGGGTTGAGCCGGTTGAGGTGATCTGTATGTTCTGTGTGTGTGGGTTGGGCGTGGTGATCTGTATGTTCCGTGTGCGTGGGTTGGGCGGTATCATTTGTATGCTCCGTGTGTGTGGTTTGGGTGGGGTGATCTGTATGTTCCATGTGTGTGGGTTGTGTGGGGGTGATCTGTATGCTCTCTGTGTGTGGGTTGGGCGGGGTAATTTGTATGTTCCTGTGTGTGTCGGCCAGGCGGAGTGATCTGTATGTTGTTTGTGTGTGGGTTGGGCGTGGTGATCTGTATGTTCCATGTGCGTGGTTTGAGAGGTATCATTTGTATGCTCCGTGTGTGTGGTTTGGGTGGGGTGATCTGTATGTTCCGTGTGTGTAGTTTGGGTGGGGTGATCTGTATGTTCCATGTGTGTGGGTTGGGTGGGGTGATCTGTATGCTCTCTGTGTGTGAGTTGGGCGGGGTAATTTGTATGTTCTGTGTGTGTCGGCCAGGCGGAGTGATCTGTATGTTGTGTGTGTGTGGGTTGGGCGGGGTGATCTGTATGTTCCGTGTGTGTAGGTTGGGCGGGGTGATCTGTATGTTCCATGTGTTTAAATTGGGCGGGGTGATCTGTATGTTTCCGTGTGTGTGGGTTGGGCGGGGTGATCTATATATGCTGTCTGTGTTGGTTGGGCGGGGTGATCTGTATGCTCCATGTGTCTTGGTTGGGCAGGGTGATCTTTTTGATCTGTGTGTGGGTTAGGCGCTCTGATCTGTATGTTCCATGTCTTTGGATTGGTCGGAGTGATCTGTATCCTCCGTGTGTGTGGGTTGGGCGGGGTGATCTGTATGCTCCGTGTGTGTGGGTTGGAGGGGGTGATCTATATGATCCGTGTGTGTGGGTTGATCCGGGTGAGGTGATCTGTATGTTCTGTGTGCGTGGGTTGGGCGTGGTGATTTGTATGTTCCGTGTGCATGGGTTGGGCATGTTGATCTCTATGTTCTGTGTGTGTGGGTTGGCTGGATGATCTGCATGTTCCGTGTGTGTAGTTTGGGTGGGGTGATCTGTATGTTCTGCGTGTGTAGGTTGGGCTGGGTGATCTGTATGATCCATGTGTTTGGGTTGGGCGGGGTGATCTGTATGTTTCCGTGTGTGTGGGTTGGGCGGGGTAATCTGTATGTTCCGTGTGTGTGTTGGGCGTGGTGATCTGTATGTTCTGTATGTGTGGGTTTGAGCCGGGTGAGGTGATCTGTATGTTCTGTGTGTGTGTGTTGGGCGTGGTGATCTGTATGTTCTCTGTGCGTGGGTTGGGGCGGGATGATTTGTATCTTCCGTGTGTGTGGTTTGGGTGGGGTGACCTGTATGTTCTGATGTGTGTGGGTTGGGTGTGGTGATCTCTATGTTCTGTGTGTGTGGGTTGGGCAGGGTGATCTGTATGTTCCGTGTGTGTAGTTTGGGTGGGGTGATCTGTATGTTCCATGTGTGTGGGGTTGGGTGGGGTGATCTGTATGCTCTCTGTGTGTGGGGTTGGGCGGGGTAATCTGTATGTTCTGTGTGTGTCGGCCAGGCGGAGTGATCTGTATGTTGTGTGTGTGTGGGATGGGCGGGGGTAATCTATATGATCCGTGTTGTGGGTTAGGCGGTGTGATCTGTA